>NW_026611166.1:107500-110480 GCF_029633865.1 Lampris incognitus | reverse complement strand
CTCTCCTCACAATGAACTGCACCCTACTGTCGCTACAGATGACAATGTCATCCGCGAACATCATCGTCCATGGAGACTCCTGCCTGATCTTGTCCGTCAACCTGTCCATCACCGTTGCAACCAAGAAAGGGCTCAGAGCCGATCCTTGATGTAATCCCACCTCCACCTTGAACCCATCTGTCATTCCAACCACGCACCTCAGCATTGTCACACTTCCCTCATACATAGCCTGCACCACTCCTACATACTTCTCTGCAACTCTTGACTTCCTCCTACAATATCACACCTCCTCTCTCGGCACCCTGTCGTATGCTTTGTGTAAATCTACAAAGACACAATGCAACTCTTTCTGGCCTTCTCTATACTTCTCAATCAACCAACCTTTTCTCTCTCTCTCTCTCTCTCTCTCTCTCTCTCTCTCTCTCTCTCTCTGTCTCTCTCATTTTCTTCATTTATCAGCCCGTCAAAGTAGTCCTTCCACTTCGTAGCACACTCTCCTCGCTTGGCAGCACATTTCCATCTGTATCTTTGATCGCCCTAACTTGTCGCACATCCTCGGCAGCTCGGTCTCTCTGTCTAGCCAATCTGTACAAGTCTTTTTCTCCTTCCTTAGTGTCTAACCTGTCATACAGCTCACCGTACGACTTTTCCTTTACCTTTGCCACCTCTCTCTTTGCTTTACGCTGCATCTCCTTGTACTCCTGTGTACTTTCTTCATCTCTCTGACTATCCCACTTCTTCTTTGCCAACCTTTTCCTCTGTATACTTTGCTCTACTTCCTCCTTCCACCACCACCACCACCACCACCACCGCCAAGTCTCCTTGTCTTCCTTCCTCTGTCCCGATGACACACCAAGTACCTTCCTAGCTGTCTTCCTCGCTATTTCTGCAGCGCTTGCCCAGCCATCTGGCAACTCTTCACTACCACTCAGTGCCTGTGTTAACTCCTGCCTGAACTCCACACAACAGTCTTCCTTCTTCAACTTCCACCATTTGATCTTCGGCTGTGTCTTCACTCGCTTCCTCATGTTGGTCTCCAAAGTCATCTTACAGACCACCATCCGATGCTGCCTAGCTACGTTCTCCCCTGTCACCACCTTGCAGTATGCAATCCCTTTTACATCGCGCCTTCTACACAAGATATAGTCCACCTGTGTGCACTTTCCTCCACTCGTATACGTCGTCACCCTGTGCTCCTCCCTCTTCTTGAAATATGTATTCACCTCAGCCATTTCCATCCTTTTCGCAAAATCGAACACCATCTGTCCTTCCACATTTCTCTCCTCGATTCCATACCTTACCATCAACTCCTCACCACCTCTGTTCCCTTCAGCAACGTGTCCATCGAAGTCCGCTCCAATCACCACTCCCTCCTCCTTGGGTACCCTTTCCACCACGTCGTCCAACTCAACTCCAGAATTCTTCTTTTTCGTCCATCTTACACCCGACTTGCGGGGCATATGCGCTGATAACCGTCAGCAATACACCTTCGATTTCCAGCTTCATAATCCTCACTCTGTCTGACACTGTGTTCACCTCCAGCACGCTCTTGACATACTCTTCCTTCAGAATGACCCCTACCCCATTTCTCCTCCCATTCGCACCATGGTAGAAGAGTTTGAACCCACCTGCGATACTCCTGGCCTTACTCCCCTTCCACCTTGTCTCTTGTCACCTTTCTTCTTTCCATCACGTCAGCCAGCTCTCTCCCTTTACTAGCCATAGTGCCAACATTCGAAGTTCCGACTGACTCTCACCTCCACACGGCTACCCTTCCTCCTCTCTAGCTGCCTCTGGACATGCCTTCCCCCTCTCCTTTTCCTTCGCCCAACAGTAGCCTAGTTTCCACCGGCACTCCGCTGGTTAACAGTACCGATGGCGGTCGTCGGTAACCCGGGCCTCGACCGATCCGGTATGGAAATCTTATTTATGATCCGCATATTTGATTTGGCAAAGATTTGACGCCGGATGCCCTTCCTGACGTAACCCTCCCCATTTGTCCGGGCTTGGGACCTGCACTAAGAATGCACTGGCTTGTGCATCCTCAGTGGCTGGGTTGCACGCTTTTCTATGTTTGCCCCTCACTTTTGTGGCGTGAACGATCAATTCTAGTAATACAGGTGTGTTTATGTTAGGTATCACAGACACACGCACACGCACAATATATGTCCAAAAGTATTGACATAACTGACCATTACACCCACAGGAGCTTTTCTGACATCTCATTCTGAATCCATAGAAACCCATATTCCACGAAGCTCCCGGCGCACAGTTTTTGTGCCGATGTTAATGCCAGGAGAAGTTTGGATCTCTGCAGTTATTGAGTGAACAGAGCGTTGGCGACTTGAGTTGCTGTTGTTCCTAAAGGCTTGCACTTTTCAATAATATGATGATATATGAAGCATAGAGAGTAAACGGGATAGATACCTTTTGAACAGCACCCTGTAGTACAGCACTTTGAAGGTACATATGTCGTCACTTGCTGTAGTGGTTTTTACTGATGGGCGTGGCCAGGTTTTCAGAAGCCTCTCAGTTGTCAATGTGAGAGCCAGGGGACGCGTCTGCCGTACGTTTAGGGTTAGGGTTAGGTGATTTCTCTGGTAGGGCTGCTTACACCACACCCCGGACTGGATTTGTTGCGTGTTTGTGTCCTGATCGATGGGCCAACTTAACACGCCTTCGGAGGGTGTCCGCCGGCCGGCTTTGCCGGCGTTCGGGCGGTCGGTTCCTCCGGTCTGGCGGATCGATGTCCTTTATTTAATGTTCTTAGTGGCGAGCAGAGTGCGGAGTGGGAGGGGCTCTACCGCGTAGTCGTCCTCTCCGTTGCACAGCTCGACAGCGTGCTCGGCGGTGCTCAGCCGGACCGTCTATCCCAGTTGCTCTTCCACGGCTCCCCTCGCGAGGCTTGCCGCCCCCCCCCCCCTCCCCCTCCGACATCTGTATGGGGAGGGGTGGAACAGCTCCGTGTTTACCTCGCGGG
>NW_026611166.1:95000-97500 GCF_029633865.1 Lampris incognitus | reverse complement strand
TTTCCATCTGTATCTTTGATCGCCCTAACTTGTCGCACATCCTCGGCAGCTCGGTCTCTCTGTCTAGCCAATCTGTACAAGTCTTTTTCTCCTTCCTTAGTGTCTAACCTGTCATACAGCTCACCGTACGACTTTTCCTTTACCTTTGCCACCTCTCTCTTTGCTTTACGCTGCATCTCCTTGTACTCCTGTGTACTTTCTTCATCTCTCTGACTATCCCACTTCTTCTTTGCCAACCTTTTCCTCTGTATACTTTGCTCTACTTCCTCCTTCCACCACCACCACCACCACCACCACCGCCAAGTCTCCTTGTCTTCCTTCCTCTGTCCCGATGACACACCAAGTACCTTCCTAGCTGTCTTCCTCGCTATTTCTGCAGCGCTTGCCCAGCCATCTGGCAACTCTTCACTACCACTCAGTGCCTGTGTTAACTCCTGCCTGAACTCCACACAACAGTCTTCCTTCTTCAACTTCCACCATTTGATCTTCGGCTGTGTCTTCACTCGCTTCCTCATGTTGGTCTCCAAAGTCATCTTACAGACCACCATCCGATGCTGCCTAGCTACGTTCTCCCCTGTCACCACCTTGCAGTATGCAATCCCTTTTACATCGCGCCTTCTACACAAGATATAGTCCACCTGTGTGCACTTTCCTCCACTCGTATACGTCGTCACCCTGTGCTCCTCCCTCTTCTTGAAATATGTATTCACCTCAGCCATTTCCATCCTTTTCGCAAAATCGAACACCATCTGTCCTTCCACATTTCTCTCCTCGATTCCATACCTTACCATCAACTCCTCACCACCTCTGTTCCCTTCAGCAACGTGTCCATCGAAGTCCGCTCCAATCACCACTCCCTCCTCCTTGGGTACCCTTTCCACCACGTCGTCCAACTCAACTCCAGAATTCTTCTTTTTCGTCCATCTTACACCCGACTTGCGGGGCATATGCGCTGATAACCGTCAGCAATACACCTTCGATTTCCAGCTTCATAATCCTCACTCTGTCTGACACTGTGTTCACCTCCAGCACGCTCTTGACATACTCTTCCTTCAGAATGACCCCTACCCCATTTCTCCTCCCATTCGCACCATGGTAGAAGAGTTTGAACCCACCTGCGATACTCCTGGCCTTACTCCCCTTCCACCTTGTCTCTTGTCACCTTTCTTCTTTCCATCACGTCAGCCAGCTCTCTCCCTTTACTAGCCATAGTGCCAACATTCGAAGTTCCGACTGACTCTCACCTCCACACGGCTACCCTTCCTCCTCTCTAGCTGCCTCTGGACATGCCTTCCCCCTCTCCTTTTCCTTCGCCCAACAGTAGCCTAGTTTCCACCGGCACTCCGCTGGTTAACAGTACCGATGGCGGTCGTCGGTAACCCGGGCCTCGACCGATCCGGTATGGAAATCTTATTTATGATCCGCATATTTGATTTGGCAAAGATTTGACGCCGGATGCCCTTCCTGACGTAACCCTCCCCATTTGTCCGGGCTTGGGACCTGCACTAAGAATGCACTGGCTTGTGCATCCTCAGTGGCTGGGTTGCACGCTTTTCTATGTTTGCCCCTCACTTTTGTGGCGTGAACGATCAATTCTAGTAATACAGGTGTGTTTATGTTAGGTATCACAGACACACGCACACGCACAATATATGTCCAAAAGTATTGACATAACTGACCATTACACCCACAGGAGCTTTTCTGACATCTCATTCTGAATCCATAGAAACCCATATTCCACGAAGCTCCCGGCGCACAGTTTTTGTGCCGATGTTAATGCCAGGAGAAGTTTGGATCTCTGCAGTTATTGAGTGAACAGAGCGTTGGCGACTTGAGTTGCTGTTGTTCCTAAAGGCTTGCACTTTTCAATAATATGATGATATATGAAGCATAGAGAGTAAACGGGATAGATACCTTTTGAACAGCACCCTGTAGTACAGCACTTTGAAGGTACATATGTCGTCACTTGCTGTAGTGGTTTTTACTGATGGGCGTGGCCAGGTTTTCAGAAGCCTCTCAGTTGTCAATGTGAGAGCCAGGGGACGCGTCTGCCGTACGTTTAGGGTTAGGGTTAGGGTTAGGTGATTTCTCTGGTAGGGCTGCTTACACCACACCCCGGACTGGATTTGTTGCGTGTTTGTGTCCTGATCGATGGGCCAACTTAACACGCCTTCGGAGGGTGTCCGCCGGCCGGCTTTGCCGGCGTTCGGGCGGTCGGTTCCTCCGGTCTGGCGGATCGATGTCCTTTATTTAATGTTCTTAGTGGCGAGCAGAGTGCGGAGTGGGAGGGGCTCTACCGCGTAGTCGTCCTCTCCGTTGCACAGCTCGACAGCGTGCTCGGCGGTGCTCAGCCGGACCGTCTATCCCAGTTGCTCTTCCACGGCTCCCCTCGCGAGGCTTGCCGCCCCCCCCCCTCCCCCTCCGACATCTGTATGGGGAGGGGTGGAACAGCTCCGTGTTTACCTCGCGGGGCTTCCCGGAAGACATTTTCTCAAAGTCC
>NW_026611166.1:82500-85000 GCF_029633865.1 Lampris incognitus | reverse complement strand
GTCTCTCTGTCTAGCCAATCTGTACAAGTCTTTTTCTCCTTCCTTAGTGTCTAACCTGTCATACAGCTCACCGTACGACTTTTCCTTTACCTTTGCCACCTCTCTCTTTGCTTTACGCTGCATCTCCTTGTACTCCTGTGTACTTTCTTCATCTCTCTGACTATCCCACTTCTTCTTTGCCAACCTTTTCCTCTGTATACTTTGCTCTACTTCCTCCTTCCACCACCACCACCACCACCACCACCGCCAAGTCTCCTTGTCTTCCTTCCTCTGTCCCGATGACACACCAAGTACCTTCCTAGCTGTCTTCCTCGCTATTTCTGCAGCGCTTGCCCAGCCATCTGGCAACTCTTCACTACCACTCAGTGCCTGTGTTAACTCCTGCCTGAACTCCACACAACAGTCTTCCTTCTTCAACTTCCACCATTTGATCTTCGGCTGTGTCTTCACTCGCTTCCTCATGTTGGTCTCCAAAGTCATCTTACAGACCACCATCCGATGCTGCCTAGCTACGTTCTCCCCTGTCACCACCTTGCAGTATGCAATCCCTTTTACATCGCGCCTTCTACACAAGATATAGTCCACCTGTGTGCACTTTCCTCCACTCGTATACGTCGTCACCCTGTGCTCCTCCCTCTTCTTGAAATATGTATTCACCTCAGCCATTTCCATCCTTTTCGCAAAATCGAACACCATCTGTCCTTCCACATTTCTCTCCTCGATTCCATACCTTACCATCAACTCCTCACCACCTCTGTTCCCTTCAGCAACGTGTCCATCGAAGTCCGCTCCAATCACCACTCCCTCCTCCTTGGGTACCCTTTCCACCACGTCGTCCAACTCAACTCCAGAATTCTTCTTTTTCGTCCATCTTACACCCGACTTGCGGGGCATATGCGCTGATAACCGTCAGCAATACACCTTCGATTTCCAGCTTCATAATCCTCACTCTGTCTGACACTGTGTTCACCTCCAGCACGCTCTTGACATACTCTTCCTTCAGAATGACCCCTACCCCATTTCTCCTCCCATTCGCACCATGGTAGAAGAGTTTGAACCCACCTGCGATACTCCTGGCCTTACTCCCCTTCCACCTTGTCTCTTGTCACCTTTCTTCTTTCCATCACGTCAGCCAGCTCTCTCCCTTTACTAGCCATAGTGCCAACATTCGAAGTTCCGACTGACTCTCACCTCCACACGGCTACCCTTCCTCCTCTCTAGCTGCCTCTGGACATGCCTTCCCCCTCTCCTTTTCCTTCGCCCAACAGTAGCCTAGTTTCCACCGGCACTCCGCTGGTTAACAGTACCGATGGCGGTCGTCGGTAACCCGGGCCTCGACCGATCCGGTATGGAAATCTTATTTATGATCCGCATATTTGATTTGGCAAAGATTTGACGCCGGATGCCCTTCCTGACGTAACCCTCCCCATTTGTCCGGGCTTGGGACCTGCACTAAGAATGCACTGGCTTGTGCATCCTCAGTGGCTGGGTTGCACGCTTTTCTATGTTTGCCCCTCACTTTTGTGGCGTGAACGATCAATTCTAGTAATACAGGTGTGTTTATGTTAGGTATCACAGACACACGCACACGCACAATATATGTCCAAAAGTATTGACATAACTGACCATTACACCCACAGGAGCTTTTCTGACATCTCATTCTGAATCCATAGAAACCCATATTCCACGAAGCTCCCGGCGCACAGTTTTTGTGCCGATGTTAATGCCAGGAGAAGTTTGGATCTCTGCAGTTATTGAGTGAACAGAGCGTTGGCGACTTGAGTTGCTGTTGTTCCTAAAGGCTTGCACTTTTCAATAATATGATGATATATGAAGCATAGAGAGTAAACGGGATAGATACCTTTTGAACAGCACCCTGTAGTACAGCACTTTGAAGGTACATATGTCGTCACTTGCTGTAGTGGTTTTTACTGATGGGCGTGGCCAGGTTTTCAGAAGCCTCTCAGTTGTCAATGTGAGAGCCAGGGGACGCGTCTGCCGTACGTTTAGGGTTAGGGTTAGGTGATTTCTCTGGTAGGGCTGCTTACACCACACCCCGGACTGGATTTGTTGCGTGTTTGTGTCCTGATCGATGGGCCAACTTAACACGCCTTCGGAGGGTGTCCGCCGGCCGGCTTTGCCGGCGTTCGGGCGGTCGGTTCCTCCGGTCTGGCGGATCGATGTCCTTTATTTAATGTTCTTAGTGGCGAGCAGAGTGCGGAGTGGGAGGGGCTCTACCGCGTAGTCGTCCTCTCCGTTGCACAGCTCGACAGCGTGCTCGGCGGTGCTCAGCCGGACCGTCTATCCCAGTTGCTCTTCCACGGCTCCCCTCGCGAGGCTTGCCGCCCCCCCCCCCCTCCCCCTCCGACATCTGTATGGGGAGGGGTGGAACAGCTCCGTGTTTACCTCGCGGGGCTTCCCGGAAGACATTTTCTCAAAGTCCTCGTGTGACCGGTCTACTTTTTCATTGCGTTGTGTAGGAAAGACAGGACAATTTGTC
>NW_026611166.1:70000-72500 GCF_029633865.1 Lampris incognitus | reverse complement strand
CTCTGTCTAGCCAATCTGTACAAGTCTTTTTCTCCTTCCTTAGTGTCTAACCTGTCATACAGCTCACCGTACGACTTTTCCTTTACCTTTGCCACCTCTCTCTTTGCTTTACGCTGCATCTCCTTGTACTCCTGTGTACTTTCTTCATCTCTCTGACTATCCCACTTCTTCTTTGCCAACCTTTTCCTCTGTATACTTTGCTCTACTTCCTCCTTCCACCACCACCACCACCACCACCACCGCCAAGTCTCCTTGTCTTCCTTCCTCTGTCCCGATGACACACCAAGTACCTTCCTAGCTGTCTTCCTCGCTATTTCTGCAGCGCTTGCCCAGCCATCTGGCAACTCTTCACTACCACTCAGTGCCTGTGTTAACTCCTGCCTGAACTCCACACAACAGTCTTCCTTCTTCAACTTCCACCATTTGATCTTCGGCTGTGTCTTCACTCGCTTCCTCATGTTGGTCTCCAAAGTCATCTTACAGACCACCATCCGATGCTGCCTAGCTACGTTCTCCCCTGTCACCACCTTGCAGTATGCAATCCCTTTTACATCGCGCCTTCTACACAAGATATAGTCCACCTGTGTGCACTTTCCTCCACTCGTATACGTCGTCACCCTGTGCTCCTCCCTCTTCTTGAAATATGTATTCACCTCAGCCATTTCCATCCTTTTCGCAAAATCGAACACCATCTGTCCTTCCACATTTCTCTCCTCGATTCCATACCTTACCATCAACTCCTCACCACCTCTGTTCCCTTCAGCAACGTGTCCATCGAAGTCCGCTCCAATCACCACTCCCTCCTCCTTGGGTACCCTTTCCACCACGTCGTCCAACTCAACTCCAGAATTCTTCTTTTTCGTCCATCTTACACCCGACTTGCGGGGCATATGCGCTGATAACCGTCAGCAATACACCTTCGATTTCCAGCTTCATAATCCTCACTCTGTCTGACACTGTGTTCACCTCCAGCACGCTCTTGACATACTCTTCCTTCAGAATGACCCCTACCCCATTTCTCCTCCCATTCGCACCATGGTAGAAGAGTTTGAACCCACCTGCGATACTCCTGGCCTTACTCCCCTTCCACCTTGTCTCTTGTCACCTTTCTTCTTTCCATCACGTCAGCCAGCTCTCTCCCTTTACTAGCCATAGTGCCAACATTCGAAGTTCCGACTGACTCTCACCTCCACACGGCTACCCTTCCTCCTCTCTAGCTGCCTCTGGACATGCCTTCCCCCTCTCCTTTTCCTTCGCCCAACAGTAGCCTAGTTTCCACCGGCACTCCGCTGGTTAACAGTACCGATGGCGGTCGTCGGTAACCCGGGCCTCGACCGATCCGGTATGGAAATCTTATTTATGATCCGCATATTTGATTTGGCAAAGATTTGACGCCGGATGCCCTTCCTGACGTAACCCTCCCCATTTGTCCGGGCTTGGGACCTGCACTAAGAATGCACTGGCTTGTGCATCCTCAGTGGCTGGGTTGCACGCTTTTCTATGTTTGCCCCTCACTTTTGTGGCGTGAACGATCAATTCTAGTAATACAGGTGTGTTTATGTTAGGTATCACAGACACACGCACACGCACAATATATGTCCAAAAGTATTGACATAACTGACCATTACACCCACAGGAGCTTTTCTGACATCTCATTCTGAATCCATAGAAACCCATATTCCACGAAGCTCCCGGCGCACAGTTTTTGTGCCGATGTTAATGCCAGGAGAAGTTTGGATCTCTGCAGTTATTGAGTGAACAGAGCGTTGGCGACTTGAGTTGCTGTTGTTCCTAAAGGCTTGCACTTTTCAATAATATGATGATATATGAAGCATAGAGAGTAAACGGGATAGATACCTTTTGAACAGCACCCTGTAGTACAGCACTTTGAAGGTACATATGTCGTCACTTGCTGTAGTGGTTTTTACTGATGGGCGTGGCCAGGTTTTCAGAAGCCTCTCAGTTGTCAATGTGAGAGCCAGGGGACGCGTCTGCCGTACGTTTAGGGTTAGGGTTAGGTGATTTCTCTGGTAGGGCTGCTTACACCACACCCCGGACTGGATTTGTTGCGTGTTTGTGTCCTGATCGATGGGCCAACTTAACACGCCTTCGGAGGGTGTCCGCCGGCCGGCTTTGCCGGCGTTCGGGCGGTCGGTTCCTCCGGTCTGGCGGATCGATGTCCTTTATTTAATGTTCTTAGTGGCGAGCAGAGTGCGGAGTGGGAGGGGCTCTACCGCGTAGTCGTCCTCTCCGTTGCACAGCTCGACAGCGTGCTCGGCGGTGCTCAGCCGGACCGTCTATCCCAGTTGCTCTTCCACGGCTCCCCTCGCGAGGCTTGCCGCCCCCCCCCCCCTCCCCCTCCGACATCTGTATGGGGAGGGGTGGAACAGCTCCGTGTTTACCTCGCGGGGCTTCCCGGAAGACATTTTCTCAAAGTCCTCGTGTGACCGGTCTACTTTTTCATTGCGTTGTGTAGGAAAGACAGGACAATTTGTCTCCT
>NW_026611166.1:57500-60000 GCF_029633865.1 Lampris incognitus | reverse complement strand
CCTTTGCCACCTCTCTCTTTGCTTTACGCTGCATCTCCTTGTACTCCTGTGTACTTTCTTCATCTCTCTGACTATCCCACTTCTTCTTTGCCAACCTTTTCCTCTGTATACTTTGCTCTACTTCCTCCTTCCACCACCACCACCACCACCACCACCGCCAAGTCTCCTTGTCTTCCTTCCTCTGTCCCGATGACACACCAAGTACCTTCCTAGCTGTCTTCCTCGCTATTTCTGCAGCGCTTGCCCAGCCATCTGGCAACTCTTCACTACCACTCAGTGCCTGTGTTAACTCCTGCCTGAACTCCACACAACAGTCTTCCTTCTTCAACTTCCACCATTTGATCTTCGGCTGTGTCTTCACTCGCTTCCTCATGTTGGTCTCCAAAGTCATCTTACAGACCACCATCCGATGCTGCCTAGCTACGTTCTCCCCTGTCACCACCTTGCAGTATGCAATCCCTTTTACATCGCGCCTTCTACACAAGATATAGTCCACCTGTGTGCACTTTCCTCCACTCGTATACGTCGTCACCCTGTGCTCCTCCCTCTTCTTGAAATATGTATTCACCTCAGCCATTTCCATCCTTTTCGCAAAATCGAACACCATCTGTCCTTCCACATTTCTCTCCTCGATTCCATACCTTACCATCAACTCCTCACCACCTCTGTTCCCTTCAGCAACGTGTCCATCGAAGTCCGCTCCAATCACCACTCCCTCCTCCTTGGGTACCCTTTCCACCACGTCGTCCAACTCAACTCCAGAATTCTTCTTTTTCGTCCATCTTACACCCGACTTGCGGGGCATATGCGCTGATAACCGTCAGCAATACACCTTCGATTTCCAGCTTCATAATCCTCACTCTGTCTGACACTGTGTTCACCTCCAGCACGCTCTTGACATACTCTTCCTTCAGAATGACCCCTACCCCATTTCTCCTCCCATTCGCACCATGGTAGAAGAGTTTGAACCCACCTGCGATACTCCTGGCCTTACTCCCCTTCCACCTTGTCTCTTGTCACCTTTCTTCTTTCCATCACGTCAGCCAGCTCTCTCCCTTTACTAGCCATAGTGCCAACATTCGAAGTTCCGACTGACTCTCACCTCCACACGGCTACCCTTCCTCCTCTCTAGCTGCCTCTGGACATGCCTTCCCCCTCTCCTTTTCCTTCGCCCAACAGTAGCCTAGTTTCCACCGGCACTCCGCTGGTTAACAGTACCGATGGCGGTCGTCGGTAACCCGGGCCTCGACCGATCCGGTATGGAAATCTTATTTATGATCCGCATATTTGATTTGGCAAAGATTTGACGCCGGATGCCCTTCCTGACGTAACCCTCCCCATTTGTCCGGGCTTGGGACCTGCACTAAGAATGCACTGGCTTGTGCATCCTCAGTGGCTGGGTTGCACGCTTTTCTATGTTTGCCCCTCACTTTTGTGGCGTGAACGATCAATTCTAGTAATACAGGTGTGTTTATGTTAGGTATCACAGACACACGCACACGCACAATATATGTCCAAAAGTATTGACATAACTGACCATTACACCCACAGGAGCTTTTCTGACATCTCATTCTGAATCCATAGAAACCCATATTCCACGAAGCTCCCGGCGCACAGTTTTTGTGCCGATGTTAATGCCAGGAGAAGTTTGGATCTCTGCAGTTATTGAGTGAACAGAGCGTTGGCGACTTGAGTTGCTGTTGTTCCTAAAGGCTTGCACTTTTCAATAATATGATGATATATGAAGCATAGAGAGTAAACGGGATAGATACCTTTTGAACAGCACCCTGTAGTACAGCACTTTGAAGGTACATATGTCGTCACTTGCTGTAGTGGTTTTTACTGATGGGCGTGGCCAGGTTTTCAGAAGCCTCTCAGTTGTCAATGTGAGAGCCAGGGGACGCGTCTGCCGTACGTTTAGGGTTAGGGTTAGGTGATTTCTCTGGTAGGGCTGCTTACACCACACCCCGGACTGGATTTGTTGCGTGTTTGTGTCCTGATCGATGGGCCAACTTAACACGCCTTCGGAGGGTGTCCGCCGGCCGGCTTTGCCGGCGTTCGGGCGGTCGGTTCCTCCGGTCTGGCGGATCGATGTCCTTTATTTAATGTTCTTAGTGGCGAGCAGAGTGCGGAGTGGGAGGGGCTCTACCGCGTAGTCGTCCTCTCCGTTGCACAGCTCGACAGCGTGCTCGGCGGTGCTCAGCCGGACCGTCTATCCCAGTTGCTCTTCCACGGCTCCCCTCGCGAGGCTTGCCGCCCCCCCCCCTCCCCCTCCGACATCTGTATGGGGAGGGGTGGAACAGCTCCGTGTTTACCTCGCGGGGCTTCCCGGAAGACATTTTCTCAAAGTCCTCGTGTGACCGGTCTACTTTTTCATTGCGTTGTGTAGGAAAGACAGGACAATTTGTCTCCTTCATGGGATCTGTATTCTGTCGCATATAAACAGAGCAGGTTTCTGGAAGCTTCAGGGGACGTCAATACAGGTTTTTTTTTTTTGTTT
>NW_026611166.1:45000-47500 GCF_029633865.1 Lampris incognitus | reverse complement strand
TTCATCTCTCTGACTATCCCACTTCTTCTTTGCCAACCTTTTCCTCTGTATACTTTGCTCTACTTCCTCCTTCCACCACCACCACCACCACCACCACCGCCAAGTCTCCTTGTCTTCCTTCCTCTGTCCCGATGACACACCAAGTACCTTCCTAGCTGTCTTCCTCGCTATTTCTGCAGCGCTTGCCCAGCCATCTGGCAACTCTTCACTACCACTCAGTGCCTGTGTTAACTCCTGCCTGAACTCCACACAACAGTCTTCCTTCTTCAACTTCCACCATTTGATCTTCGGCTGTGTCTTCACTCGCTTCCTCATGTTGGTCTCCAAAGTCATCTTACAGACCACCATCCGATGCTGCCTAGCTACGTTCTCCCCTGTCACCACCTTGCAGTATGCAATCCCTTTTACATCGCGCCTTCTACACAAGATATAGTCCACCTGTGTGCACTTTCCTCCACTCGTATACGTCGTCACCCTGTGCTCCTCCCTCTTCTTGAAATATGTATTCACCTCAGCCATTTCCATCCTTTTCGCAAAATCGAACACCATCTGTCCTTCCACATTTCTCTCCTCGATTCCATACCTTACCATCAACTCCTCACCACCTCTGTTCCCTTCAGCAACGTGTCCATCGAAGTCCGCTCCAATCACCACTCCCTCCTCCTTGGGTACCCTTTCCACCACGTCGTCCAACTCAACTCCAGAATTCTTCTTTTTCGTCCATCTTACACCCGACTTGCGGGGCATATGCGCTGATAACCGTCAGCAATACACCTTCGATTTCCAGCTTCATAATCCTCACTCTGTCTGACACTGTGTTCACCTCCAGCACGCTCTTGACATACTCTTCCTTCAGAATGACCCCTACCCCATTTCTCCTCCCATTCGCACCATGGTAGAAGAGTTTGAACCCACCTGCGATACTCCTGGCCTTACTCCCCTTCCACCTTGTCTCTTGTCACCTTTCTTCTTTCCATCACGTCAGCCAGCTCTCTCCCTTTACTAGCCATAGTGCCAACATTCGAAGTTCCGACTGACTCTCACCTCCACACGGCTACCCTTCCTCCTCTCTAGCTGCCTCTGGACATGCCTTCCCCCTCTCCTTTTCCTTCGCCCAACAGTAGCCTAGTTTCCACCGGCACTCCGCTGGTTAACAGTACCGATGGCGGTCGTCGGTAACCCGGGCCTCGACCGATCCGGTATGGAAATCTTATTTATGATCCGCATATTTGATTTGGCAAAGATTTGACGCCGGATGCCCTTCCTGACGTAACCCTCCCCATTTGTCCGGGCTTGGGACCTGCACTAAGAATGCACTGGCTTGTGCATCCTCAGTGGCTGGGTTGCACGCTTTTCTATGTTTGCCCCTCACTTTTGTGGCGTGAACGATCAATTCTAGTAATACAGGTGTGTTTATGTTAGGTATCACAGACACACGCACACGCACAATATATGTCCAAAAGTATTGACATAACTGACCATTACACCCACAGGAGCTTTTCTGACATCTCATTCTGAATCCATAGAAACCCATATTCCACGAAGCTCCCGGCGCACAGTTTTTGTGCCGATGTTAATGCCAGGAGAAGTTTGGATCTCTGCAGTTATTGAGTGAACAGAGCGTTGGCGACTTGAGTTGCTGTTGTTCCTAAAGGCTTGCACTTTTCAATAATATGATGATATATGAAGCATAGAGAGTAAACGGGATAGATACCTTTTGAACAGCACCCTGTAGTACAGCACTTTGAAGGTACATATGTCGTCACTTGCTGTAGTGGTTTTTACTGATGGGCGTGGCCAGGTTTTCAGAAGCCTCTCAGTTGTCAATGTGAGAGCCAGGGGACGCGTCTGCCGTACGTTTAGGGTTAGGGTTAGGTGATTTCTCTGGTAGGGCTGCTTACACCACACCCCGGACTGGATTTGTTGCGTGTTTGTGTCCTGATCGATGGGCCAACTTAACACGCCTTCGGAGGGTGTCCGCCGGCCGGCTTTGCCGGCGTTCGGGCGGTCGGTTCCTCCGGTCTGGCGGATCGATGTCCTTTATTTAATGTTCTTAGTGGCGAGCAGAGTGCGGAGTGGGAGGGGCTCTACCGCGTAGTCGTCCTCTCCGTTGCACAGCTCGACAGCGTGCTCGGCGGTGCTCAGCCGGACCGTCTATCCCAGTTGCTCTTCCACGGCTCCCCTCGCGAGGCTTGCCGCCCCCCCCCCCCTCCCCCTCCGACATCTGTATGGGGAGGGGTGGAACAGCTCCGTGTTTACCTCGCGGGGCTTCCCGGAAGACATTTTCTCAAAGTCCTCGTGTGACCGGTCTACTTTTTCATTGCGTTGTGTAGGAAAGACAGGACAATTTGTCTCCTTCATGGGATCTGTATTCTGTCGCATATAAACAGAGCAGGTTTCTGGAAGCTTCAGGGGACGTCAATACAGGTTTTTTTTTTTTGTTTTTTTTTACAAAAACACAAAACATAGCAGTCGCGTATAAACAGGACAGATTTCTGGA
>NW_026611166.1:32500-35000 GCF_029633865.1 Lampris incognitus | reverse complement strand
TCCACCACCACCACCACCACCACCACCGCCAAGTCTCCTTGTCTTCCTTCCTCTGTCCCGATGACACACCAAGTACCTTCCTAGCTGTCTTCCTCGCTATTTCTGCAGCGCTTGCCCAGCCATCTGGCAACTCTTCACTACCACTCAGTGCCTGTGTTAACTCCTGCCTGAACTCCACACAACAGTCTTCCTTCTTCAACTTCCACCATTTGATCTTCGGCTGTGTCTTCACTCGCTTCCTCATGTTGGTCTCCAAAGTCATCTTACAGACCACCATCCGATGCTGCCTAGCTACGTTCTCCCCTGTCACCACCTTGCAGTATGCAATCCCTTTTACATCGCGCCTTCTACACAAGATATAGTCCACCTGTGTGCACTTTCCTCCACTCGTATACGTCGTCACCCTGTGCTCCTCCCTCTTCTTGAAATATGTATTCACCTCAGCCATTTCCATCCTTTTCGCAAAATCGAACACCATCTGTCCTTCCACATTTCTCTCCTCGATTCCATACCTTACCATCAACTCCTCACCACCTCTGTTCCCTTCAGCAACGTGTCCATCGAAGTCCGCTCCAATCACCACTCCCTCCTCCTTGGGTACCCTTTCCACCACGTCGTCCAACTCAACTCCAGAATTCTTCTTTTTCGTCCATCTTACACCCGACTTGCGGGGCATATGCGCTGATAACCGTCAGCAATACACCTTCGATTTCCAGCTTCATAATCCTCACTCTGTCTGACACTGTGTTCACCTCCAGCACGCTCTTGACATACTCTTCCTTCAGAATGACCCCTACCCCATTTCTCCTCCCATTCGCACCATGGTAGAAGAGTTTGAACCCACCTGCGATACTCCTGGCCTTACTCCCCTTCCACCTTGTCTCTTGTCACCTTTCTTCTTTCCATCACGTCAGCCAGCTCTCTCCCTTTACTAGCCATAGTGCCAACATTCGAAGTTCCGACTGACTCTCACCTCCACACGGCTACCCTTCCTCCTCTCTAGCTGCCTCTGGACATGCCTTCCCCCTCTCCTTTTCCTTCGCCCAACAGTAGCCTAGTTTCCACCGGCACTCCGCTGGTTAACAGTACCGATGGCGGTCGTCGGTAACCCGGGCCTCGACCGATCCGGTATGGAAATCTTATTTATGATCCGCATATTTGATTTGGCAAAGATTTGACGCCGGATGCCCTTCCTGACGTAACCCTCCCCATTTGTCCGGGCTTGGGACCTGCACTAAGAATGCACTGGCTTGTGCATCCTCAGTGGCTGGGTTGCACGCTTTTCTATGTTTGCCCCTCACTTTTGTGGCGTGAACGATCAATTCTAGTAATACAGGTGTGTTTATGTTAGGTATCACAGACACACGCACACGCACAATATATGTCCAAAAGTATTGACATAACTGACCATTACACCCACAGGAGCTTTTCTGACATCTCATTCTGAATCCATAGAAACCCATATTCCACGAAGCTCCCGGCGCACAGTTTTTGTGCCGATGTTAATGCCAGGAGAAGTTTGGATCTCTGCAGTTATTGAGTGAACAGAGCGTTGGCGACTTGAGTTGCTGTTGTTCCTAAAGGCTTGCACTTTTCAATAATATGATGATATATGAAGCATAGAGAGTAAACGGGATAGATACCTTTTGAACAGCACCCTGTAGTACAGCACTTTGAAGGTACATATGTCGTCACTTGCTGTAGTGGTTTTTACTGATGGGCGTGGCCAGGTTTTCAGAAGCCTCTCAGTTGTCAATGTGAGAGCCAGGGGACGCGTCTGCCGTACGTTTAGGGTTAGGGTTAGGGTTAGGTGATTTCTCTGGTAGGGCTGCTTACACCACACCCCGGACTGGATTTGTTGCGTGTTTGTGTCCTGATCGATGGGCCAACTTAACACGCCTTCGGAGGGTGTCCGCCGGCCGGCTTTGCCGGCGTTCGGGCGGTCGGTTCCTCCGGTCTGGCGGATCGATGTCCTTTATTTAATGTTCTTAGTGGCGAGCAGAGTGCGGAGTGGGAGGGGCTCTACCGCGTAGTCGTCCTCTCCGTTGCACAGCTCGACAGCGTGCTCGGCGGTGCTCAGCCGGACCGTCTATCCCAGTTGCTCTTCCACGGCTCCCCTCGCGAGGCTTGCCGCCCCCCCCCCTCCCCCTCCGACATCTGTATGGGGAGGGGTGGAACAGCTCCGTGTTTACCTCGCGGGGCTTCCCGGAAGACATTTTCTCAAAGTCCTCGTGTGACCGGTCTACTTTTTCATTGCGTTGTGTAGGAAAGACAGGACAATTTGTCTCCTTCATGGGATCTGTATTCTGTCGCATATAAACAGAGCAGGTTTCTGGAAGCTTCAGGGGACGTCAATACAGGTTTTTTTTTTTTGTTTTTTTTTACAAAAACACAAAACATAGCAGTCGCGTATAAACAGGACAGATTTCTGGAAACTTTAGATCTGCTCCCACTGTAGCATACGCAGAAATTGGGACCCACATTAGGAATGGATAAAATA
>NW_026611166.1:20000-22500 GCF_029633865.1 Lampris incognitus | reverse complement strand
CTCCTTGTCTTCCTTCCTCTGTCCCGATGACACACCAAGTACCTTCCTAGCTGTCTTCCTCGCTATTTCTGCAGCGCTTGCCCAGCCATCTGGCAACTCTTCACTACCACTCAGTGCCTGTGTTAACTCCTGCCTGAACTCCACACAACAGTCTTCCTTCTTCAACTTCCACCATTTGATCTTCGGCTGTGTCTTCACTCGCTTCCTCATGTTGGTCTCCAAAGTCATCTTACAGACCACCATCCGATGCTGCCTAGCTACGTTCTCCCCTGTCACCACCTTGCAGTATGCAATCCCTTTTACATCGCGCCTTCTACACAAGATATAGTCCACCTGTGTGCACTTTCCTCCACTCGTATACGTCGTCACCCTGTGCTCCTCCCTCTTCTTGAAATATGTATTCACCTCAGCCATTTCCATCCTTTTCGCAAAATCGAACACCATCTGTCCTTCCACATTTCTCTCCTCGATTCCATACCTTACCATCAACTCCTCACCACCTCTGTTCCCTTCAGCAACGTGTCCATCGAAGTCCGCTCCAATCACCACTCCCTCCTCCTTGGGTACCCTTTCCACCACGTCGTCCAACTCAACTCCAGAATTCTTCTTTTTCGTCCATCTTACACCCGACTTGCGGGGCATATGCGCTGATAACCGTCAGCAATACACCTTCGATTTCCAGCTTCATAATCCTCACTCTGTCTGACACTGTGTTCACCTCCAGCACGCTCTTGACATACTCTTCCTTCAGAATGACCCCTACCCCATTTCTCCTCCCATTCGCACCATGGTAGAAGAGTTTGAACCCACCTGCGATACTCCTGGCCTTACTCCCCTTCCACCTTGTCTCTTGTCACCTTTCTTCTTTCCATCACGTCAGCCAGCTCTCTCCCTTTACTAGCCATAGTGCCAACATTCGAAGTTCCGACTGACTCTCACCTCCACACGGCTACCCTTCCTCCTCTCTAGCTGCCTCTGGACATGCCTTCCCCCTCTCCTTTTCCTTCGCCCAACAGTAGCCTAGTTTCCACCGGCACTCCGCTGGTTAACAGTACCGATGGCGGTCGTCGGTAACCCGGGCCTCGACCGATCCGGTATGGAAATCTTATTTATGATCCGCATATTTGATTTGGCAAAGATTTGACGCCGGATGCCCTTCCTGACGTAACCCTCCCCATTTGTCCGGGCTTGGGACCTGCACTAAGAATGCACTGGCTTGTGCATCCTCAGTGGCTGGGTTGCACGCTTTTCTATGTTTGCCCCTCACTTTTGTGGCGTGAACGATCAATTCTAGTAATACAGGTGTGTTTATGTTAGGTATCACAGACACACGCACACGCACAATATATGTCCAAAAGTATTGACATAACTGACCATTACACCCACAGGAGCTTTTCTGACATCTCATTCTGAATCCATAGAAACCCATATTCCACGAAGCTCCCGGCGCACAGTTTTTGTGCCGATGTTAATGCCAGGAGAAGTTTGGATCTCTGCAGTTATTGAGTGAACAGAGCGTTGGCGACTTGAGTTGCTGTTGTTCCTAAAGGCTTGCACTTTTCAATAATATGATGATATATGAAGCATAGAGAGTAAACGGGATAGATACCTTTTGAACAGCACCCTGTAGTACAGCACTTTGAAGGTACATATGTCGTCACTTGCTGTAGTGGTTTTTACTGATGGGCGTGGCCAGGTTTTCAGAAGCCTCTCAGTTGTCAATGTGAGAGCCAGGGGACGCGTCTGCCGTACGTTTAGGGTTAGGGTTAGGTGATTTCTCTGGTAGGGCTGCTTACACCACACCCCGGACTGGATTTGTTGCGTGTTTGTGTCCTGATCGATGGGCCAACTTAACACGCCTTCGGAGGGTGTCCGCCGGCCGGCTTTGCCGGCGTTCGGGCGGTCGGTTCCTCCGGTCTGGCGGATCGATGTCCTTTATTTAATGTTCTTAGTGGCGAGCAGAGTGCGGAGTGGGAGGGGCTCTACCGCGTAGTCGTCCTCTCCGTTGCACAGCTCGACAGCGTGCTCGGCGGTGCTCAGCCGGACCGTCTATCCCAGTTGCTCTTCCACGGCTCCCCTCGCGAGGCTTGCCGCCCCCCCCCCCCTCCCCCTCCGACATCTGTATGGGGAGGGGTGGAACAGCTCCGTGTTTACCTCGCGGGGCTTCCCGGAAGACATTTTCTCAAAGTCCTCGTGTGACCGGTCTACTTTTTCATTGCGTTGTGTAGGAAAGACAGGACAATTTGTCTCCTTCATGGGATCTGTATTCTGTCGCATATAAACAGAGCAGGTTTCTGGAAGCTTCAGGGGACGTCAATACAGGTTTTTTTTTTTTGTTTTTTTTTACAAAAACACAAAACATAGCAGTCGCGTATAAACAGGACAGATTTCTGGAAACTTTAGATCTGCTCCCACTGTAGCATACGCAGAAATTGGGACCCACATTAGGAATGGATAAAATAAATTACAGGGGCAGACAAAAATGAACACGTGCATACGT
>NW_026611166.1:7500-10000 GCF_029633865.1 Lampris incognitus | reverse complement strand
CCTTCCTAGCTGTCTTCCTCGCTATTTCTGCAGCGCTTGCCCAGCCATCTGGCAACTCTTCACTACCACTCAGTGCCTGTGTTAACTCCTGCCTGAACTCCACACAACAGTCTTCCTTCTTCAACTTCCACCATTTGATCTTCGGCTGTGTCTTCACTCGCTTCCTCATGTTGGTCTCCAAAGTCATCTTACAGACCACCATCCGATGCTGCCTAGCTACGTTCTCCCCTGTCACCACCTTGCAGTATGCAATCCCTTTTACATCGCGCCTTCTACACAAGATATAGTCCACCTGTGTGCACTTTCCTCCACTCGTATACGTCGTCACCCTGTGCTCCTCCCTCTTCTTGAAATATGTATTCACCTCAGCCATTTCCATCCTTTTCGCAAAATCGAACACCATCTGTCCTTCCACATTTCTCTCCTCGATTCCATACCTTACCATCAACTCCTCACCACCTCTGTTCCCTTCAGCAACGTGTCCATCGAAGTCCGCTCCAATCACCACTCCCTCCTCCTTGGGTACCCTTTCCACCACGTCGTCCAACTCAACTCCAGAATTCTTCTTTTTCGTCCATCTTACACCCGACTTGCGGGGCATATGCGCTGATAACCGTCAGCAATACACCTTCGATTTCCAGCTTCATAATCCTCACTCTGTCTGACACTGTGTTCACCTCCAGCACGCTCTTGACATACTCTTCCTTCAGAATGACCCCTACCCCATTTCTCCTCCCATTCGCACCATGGTAGAAGAGTTTGAACCCACCTGCGATACTCCTGGCCTTACTCCCCTTCCACCTTGTCTCTTGTCACCTTTCTTCTTTCCATCACGTCAGCCAGCTCTCTCCCTTTACTAGCCATAGTGCCAACATTCGAAGTTCCGACTGACTCTCACCTCCACACGGCTACCCTTCCTCCTCTCTAGCTGCCTCTGGACATGCCTTCCCCCTCTCCTTTTCCTTCGCCCAACAGTAGCCTAGTTTCCACCGGCACTCCGCTGGTTAACAGTACCGATGGCGGTCGTCGGTAACCCGGGCCTCGACCGATCCGGTATGGAAATCTTATTTATGATCCGCATATTTGATTTGGCAAAGATTTGACGCCGGATGCCCTTCCTGACGTAACCCTCCCCATTTGTCCGGGCTTGGGACCTGCACTAAGAATGCACTGGCTTGTGCATCCTCAGTGGCTGGGTTGCACGCTTTTCTATGTTTGCCCCTCACTTTTGTGGCGTGAACGATCAATTCTAGTAATACAGGTGTGTTTATGTTAGGTATCACAGACACACGCACACGCACAATATATGTCCAAAAGTATTGACATAACTGACCATTACACCCACAGGAGCTTTTCTGACATCTCATTCTGAATCCATAGAAACCCATATTCCACGAAGCTCCCGGCGCACAGTTTTTGTGCCGATGTTAATGCCAGGAGAAGTTTGGATCTCTGCAGTTATTGAGTGAACAGAGCGTTGGCGACTTGAGTTGCTGTTGTTCCTAAAGGCTTGCACTTTTCAATAATATGATGATATATGAAGCATAGAGAGTAAACGGGATAGATACCTTTTGAACAGCACCCTGTAGTACAGCACTTTGAAGGTACATATGTCGTCACTTGCTGTAGTGGTTTTTACTGATGGGCGTGGCCAGGTTTTCAGAAGCCTCTCAGTTGTCAATGTGAGAGCCAGGGGACGCGTCTGCCGTACGTTTAGGGTTAGGGTTAGGTGATTTCTCTGGTAGGGCTGCTTACACCACACCCCGGACTGGATTTGTTGCGTGTTTGTGTCCTGATCGATGGGCCAACTTAACACGCCTTCGGAGGGTGTCCGCCGGCCGGCTTTGCCGGCGTTCGGGCGGTCGGTTCCTCCGGTCTGGCGGATCGATGTCCTTTATTTAATGTTCTTAGTGGCGAGCAGAGTGCGGAGTGGGAGGGGCTCTACCGCGTAGTCGTCCTCTCCGTTGCACAGCTCGACAGCGTGCTCGGCGGTGCTCAGCCGGACCGTCTATCCCAGTTGCTCTTCCACGGCTCCCCTCGCGAGGCTTGCCGCCCCCCCCCCCCTCCCCCTCCGACATCTGTATGGGGAGGGGTGGAACAGCTCCGTGTTTACCTCGCGGGGCTTCCCGGAAGACATTTTCTCAAAGTCCTCGTGTGACCGGTCTACTTTTTCATTGCGTTGTGTAGGAAAGACAGGACAATTTGTCTCCTTCATGGGATCTGTATTCTGTCGCATATAAACAGAGCAGGTTTCTGGAAGCTTCAGGGGACGTCAATACAGGTTTTTTTTTTTTGTTTTTTTTTACAAAAACACAAAACATAGCAGTCGCGTATAAACAGGACAGATTTCTGGAAACTTTAGATCTGCTCCCACTGTAGCATACGCAGAAATTGGGACCCACATTAGGAATGGATAAAATAAATTACAGGGGCAGACAAAAATGAACACGTGCATACGTTTTGGGCCTCTAACAGGAAATGGCGTCACAACAGGGAGGGG
>NW_026611165.1:90000-112829 GCF_029633865.1 Lampris incognitus | reverse complement strand
ATAAAGATAGTTGTTGTCTCAGATCCTGAACGTTCAAATAAAACCTAAATTAATAAAACCATAAGGTATCTTGTAAACCATTGAAACAATGAGCTGTTTGAAGACAAGAAACAAATGCCCCCCACCTTAACCAAATGAAACAACAAGAAGCCCCTTTTCAAGGCCCCAAAAAGAGGGGGGGGGGGGTTTCAAAGGAAAGAAATGCTCAATTAATAATACAAAGAAATTGATGTAATCAGTTAAAACCAAATAAATCAAACCAAAAATTAGTCTTATGAGGAGGGTCAAACTCACGATAAAAAATAACATAAGCATGGCCATAGCATAGACCTTTAAAACGCAGGACTCAGTAAGTTTCATTCATTTTCAAATAAAATGTAATCGTCCTCCACACAAGAAACTGTCAAAGAAATGAATACCCTCTTTAAAAAAAAGAACAACACCCTAAAATTCACACCTTAGTGTTGAAAAACAAAACAAGTTCAATTTAACACAGAGGAAAGTCAACATAAAGACAAATGAACCAATGGGTGTCTTCTAATGGAAAGAGAAACAACAACAGCTTAAAACAACATAACTGTGGTTTACACTGTCCCTGTTACTCTCAAGGCAACCCCCCCATCCCCCCATCCATCCCCCCAAGGTGTGAAGTGGGTAGGCAGTTGGTTCCCACCAGTTATTCTTTAAAAAAAATCCCAGTAACAGAAAGAAAAACAGAATAGGTCAAATTAAAAATATTGCAGCTGTGGCGTTGGACATAACAGAGTTCTGCTTAACAGTTCAGGAAATGAAGCAGGGACAGGAAATCCTTCGGTTTAGGGGAATCCTAAAGGAAGTGAGGACAGGATCAATTTAATGTGAAAAATACACCACGAAAACTTTTCAATGCAACAAAAACAAAAAAACAAAAACCAAATGGATATATCACATTTTATATGAGGTACCTCAGAAAGAAAAGAAATAGATTCCTTGAAAGGATTTAAATAATTATTGCTTCAGGTTGGTGACTTTCTAAAGCCAGTTGTTTGTCACACAAGAACAAAAGCCGGGTTGGGTCTGATAAGGATGCTAAACGAGGTGGTCTCTGAAGACTCCTCTCACACCCCAGTTGTCAGGAAAACAAAGGTTTGGAAAAGCCGAAACAAAACCTCCCCCAGCTTTTATATCCCCATTTAAGCCACTCTCAAGGACTTGCAACTTCTAAACAACACAAAATGGCCAGACGGACACACACCACGGAACAAACTATGAACACACACACAGACAAGTCATGTCAAACACAAAAGCCAGTCAGGGTCCGTCAAGGTGCGGTTTGGTACCAATGGTTTCGTGTCATAGTCCTCTGTAGCTTTTTTCTTTCCCTACTTTCACACTCTTTCTTTTCCGAGTATTCAACATTATTCCGACCAGTACATCTATTTGTTCCCGTAAGGACTTCCACCGGGGCTTCTCTTCACCCTTTTCACCCGCCACAAATACCTTCCCAACGGAACGGCGTCCTCCGCCTTTCTCTCTCTCCCCTTATAATAGCTTCTTCTAACCTCCTTTGTTCTTCCTCCCTTCGTCTCGCCTTTGCCTTGGGACCCTCATTTTTTTGGTTCGTCATCATTTGTATCAGTATGTCGCTCTGCTTCTGCAGGGACTTCCACTGCGGTCCGCTTCCGCTTTTTCCTCCTTCTTCTTTTTCCATTCTACCTTTTACGTCTCCTGTCTATCTGTTAGGGACTCCAACCCTCTATTTTATTTAATCTATCCTTTAGGGACTCCAACCCTTACTCTTATTTAATCTATTGTTCAGGGACTCCAACCCTTACTGTATTTAACCTATTGTTCAGGGACTCCAACCCTTACTCTATTTAACCAATTGTTCAGGGACTCCAACCCTTACTGTATTTAACCAATTGTTCAGGGACTCCAACCCTTACTCTATTTAACCAATTGTTCAGGTACTCCAACCCTTACTCTATTTAACCAATTGTTCAGGGACTCCAACCCTTACTTTATTTAACCAATTGTTCAGGGACTCCAACCCTTACTGTATTTAACCAATTGTTCAGGGACTCCAACCCTTACTGTATTTAACCAGTTTTTCAGGGACTCCAACCCTTACTCTTATTTAATCTATTGTTCAGGGACTCCAACCCTTACTCTATTTAACCTATTGTTCAGGGACTCCAACCCTTACTCTATTTAACCAGTTGTTCAGGGACTCCAACCATTACTCTATTTAACCAATTGTTCAGGGACTCCAACCCTTACTGTATTTAACCAGTTTTTCAGGGACTCCAACCCTTACTCTATTTAACCAATTGTTCAGGGACTCCAACCCTTACTGTATTTAACCAATTGTTCAGGGACTCCAACCCTTACTCTATTTAACCAATTGTTCAGGGACTCCAACCCTTACTGTATTTAACCAATTGTTCAGGGACTCCAACCCTTACTCTATTTAACCAATTGTTCAGGGACTCCAACCCTTACTCTATTTAACCAATTGTTCAGGGACTCCAACCCTTACTGTATTTAACCAATTGTTCAGGGACTCCAACCCTTACTCTATTTAACCAATTGTTCAGGGACTCCAACCCTTACTGTATTTAACTAATTGTTCAGGGACTCCAACCCTTACTGTATTTAACCAATTGTTCAGGGACTCCAAGCCTTACTCTATTTAACCAATTGTTCAGGGACTCCAACCCTTACTGTATTTAACCGGTTGTTCAGGGACTCCAACCCTTACTCTATTTAACCAATTGTTCAGGGACTCCAACCCTTACTGTATTTAACCAATTGTTCAGGGACTCCAACCCTTACTGTATTTAACCAGTTGTTCAGGGACTCCAACCCTTACTGTATTTAACCAATTGTTTAGGGACTCCAAGCCTTACTCTATTTAACCTATTGTTCAGGGACTCCAACCCTTACTCTATTTAACCAATTGTTCAGGGACTCCAACCATTACTCTATTTAACCAATTGTTCAGGGACTCCAACCCTTACTGTATTTAACCAGTTTTTCAGGGACTCCAACCCTTACTCTATTTAACCAAATGTTCAGGGACTCCAACCCTTACTGTATTTAACCAATTGTTCAGGGACTCCAACCCTTACTCTATTTAACCAATTGTTCAGGGACTCCAACCCTTACTGTATTTAACCAATTGTTCAGGGACTCCAACCCTTACTCTATTTAACCAATTGTTCAGGGACTCCAACCCTTACTCTATTTAACCAATTGTTCAGGGACTCCAACCCTTACTGTATTTAACCAATTGTTCAGGGACTCCAACCCTTACTCTATTTAACCAATTGTTCAGGGACTCCAACCCTTACTGTATTTAACCAATTGTTCAGGGACTCCAACCCTTACTGTATTTAACCAATTGTTCAGGGACTCCAACCCTTACTGTATTTAACCAGTTGTTCAGGGACTCCAACCCTTACTGTATTTAACCTAATGTTCAGGGACTCCAACCCTTACTGTATTTAACCAATTGTTCAGGGACTCCAAGCCTTACTCTATTTAACCAATTGTTCAGGGACTCCAAGCCTTACTCTATTTAACAAATTGTTCAGGGACTCCAACCCTTACTGTATTTAACCAGTTGTTCAGGGACTCCAACCCTTACTGTATTTAAACAATTGTTCAGGGACTCCAACCCTTCCCCTATTTAACCAATAGTTCAGGGACTCCAACCCTTACTCTATTTAACCAATTGTTCAGGGACTCCAACCCTTACTCTATTTAACCAATTGTTCAGGGACTCCAACCCTTACTCTATTTAACCAGTTGTTCAGGGACTCCAACCCTTACTCTATTTAACCAATTGTTCAGGGACTCCAAGCCTTACTGTATTTAACCAATTGTTCAGGGACTCCAACCCTTACTCTATTTAACCAATTGTTCAGGGACTCCAACCCTTACTGTATTTAACCAATTGTTCAGGGACTCCAACCCTTACTCTATTTAACCAATTGTTCAGGGACTCCAACCCTTACTGTATTTAACTAATTGTTCAGGGACTCCAACCCTTACTGTATTTAACCAATTGTTCAGGGACTGCAAGCCTTACTCTATTTAACCAATTGTTCAGGGACTGCAACCCTTACTGTATTTAACCAATTGTTCAGGGACTCCAACCCTTACTGAGCTCTAAGCTTCCCTCCTTTGGGGGTCCTCAATTCCCCGGGAGAGTTTTCCCAGCCTTAATCTCACCCCCTCGTCAGAGAGTGAGTGGGTGCGCCACTACCTAGGATCTTAGACAGAGGACTCCAACCTCTTCTACCGATTATCTCCTTTTTACTCTTACCGTAGGGGACTCCAGCCCCTCCTTTTTTGTTAAACTAGTCGTCTTCTCCTTCCCGAGCTTAGTACAATTTAGTAATTCAGTCCAATATGCAGATTTCGTTAAAACAGGTTCTGCTTACCATATTCGTGTTGTGGGTCGACCCCAAGCTCGGGAGGTGTCGGCGGGCAGCCACACTGTCCAATTAGGACTGCTTCTTCACATCCCGGACGAAGCCCCCAATTTGTTGAGAAATCACCTTCGTGGTCCTCGTCCTCGGGTCCGTTGATGTGAAGAAAACAGCCACACGTCTTAGGAGATTAAGCTGATTGAGTACAGATCTGGAGACACACTGCCAATCCGTCGTATGTGTCTGACTTCTTTGTGTGCCCTGGTGGGTTATATAGACCCCCCTGCTTCTCCTTTACGACACCTCTGGTCTTGATTATCCTATCAATAGAACCTTTTGGTGGTTGAGCTTTAAGAAGTGCTCATCCTGTTTCAACCTACTGAGCTTAGCAGGGGGTCCTCCTCGTACCAGACACGGTGTCTCTCCCAAGGTCCCATGGGAGGGCAACCCCGTCCCCTACCCACATTCTTGTGGGAGACCTGCAATATATTTGTCTACATGAAGGTGTCTTCTTCACCCTCTGTTCTGGTTACATACATTGGTTACATACAGAGTAATACAAATACACTCGGGTTATATTTAATATCAATCAACACCCCGCTGAGCAACCTTTCTTTTCTGGGTCTAATATGTTTCTTGTTAATGTATGACGTCAGCGGACAGATATTCTTTTTATCCCCTTTTCCTCCCCAATTGTACCTGGCCAGTCACCCCACTCTTCCGAGCCGTCCCGGTCTCTGGTCCACCCCCTCTGCTGATCCGGGAGGGCTCCAGACTACCACGTCTCCTCCCATACATGTGGAGTCACCAGCCGCTTCTTTTCACATGACGGTGAGGAGTTTCACCAGGGGGACGGAGCGCGTGGGAGGATCACGCTATTCTCCCAGTCCCCCCCCCCCCCTCGAACAGGCACCTCGACCGACCAGAGGAGGCGCTAGTGCTGCGAGCAGGACACATACCCACATCCGGCTTCCCATCCGCAGACACGTGTCTGTAGGGACGCCCGACCAAAGCGGACAGAGATTTTAAATGAGACAACACTTCAGCTTGTTTGAGCACATGGCTCATCCACGCACATTGCAGCTAGTGAAAGTAGTGTCGCCACCTGGCGGAGGTAAACTAGGATGCATATCGAGTTTGAATAGTAGCGGTGTACACCCAAAATGCCCTTGTAAAACATTGATAAGAAGAATAAAAGTTAAAAAACAAAACAGGAGTCCCAGAGTCTCAACTGCCCAGTGCTACACACTGAAAAAAGTAAAACATGGCTGTTGTTCCTGTGATGCATTTTTCCTGATTGTGAAAACCTAAAAATATTAGATTGTTTATTTGACCTAAATGTTGTGATTTAAGCTTATAGATCAACTTATTTTTTTTTGTTTGATTCAATATAAAATGTCGAAATGCCCTTTTTTAGATTGAGCGTTTCGCGCATGCGCTTTCTCTGCTCGGCCCGTCAGGCTGTAGCACGTGTCTTTCCATCCGTCATTTCAATAAGAAGAAGAAGAAGAAGAAGAAGAAGAAGAAGAAGAAGAAGAAGAAGAAGAAGAAGAAGAAGAAGAAGAAGAAGAAGAAGCAGCGAGTGCCTTTCTTGCCGAGGTGAAGAGACTTGAAACTGGTAAGGGAGGTATACGAAACTAAACACGTAAACATTAACCTTCACTCTTGTCGAAAATGTGTAGCTCATACAGTTTGTATTAGATATAACCTGCAGTATCCGAAGGAGTTAAAAGTACTGTCGCGGGACTGGGTTTAGATGTTCTTATATTAAGTAGTTGGAGGCTGGGAATTATGGTGCGACAACACAGTCTCTGGCGTTAATTAGCCGGGCTAGGCTACGGGTTTAGCAACCCACCTTGCACTGCTCCTGCAGTCTGCAGACGATGACGGCCGCTGGCTAGCCTGGCTGGGATGGTCTCACTCTGCAGACACTCGCACTGTCACTGGCTGCACACTCTGATCTCTCTCTGGGGGCTGGTAATCACTCTTACTGGTTCTATTATGGTCGTCGCTGGTTAGTCACTGTCTAGCGTCAGCTCAGTCGAGGTGTAGGAGTCAGGAATGTTACGTCTGATCGCTAACACGTTATGCTAAGCTAACACTGTGTGACAGTCTGTAAACCACTATAACAACTAACCCGCGCTGTGCTGTGCAATGGATAACAATAGGCAGCACGCACGCATTCCTAAGTCTCTTCTCATTGGCTAACAGGGTCTCGCGTTACTTTAGTCAGACTGTCTGTCTGTCACTATCTGTCAGGGAGCTGTCCCGCAACACTACCCCCCCTTTAGATTGTTGAGTCCCTTCAACATAAAGATAAAATAACTCTGGGAACTAGAGTCGGAATTACACCCGGGACAAAACACCCGGCACACAACTAGGCCCGGAACTAAGGGCGTCAAAATAAACTGGTTGGGTGGTCACTATTAAAGTAGGACTCCTGTGACTAGCCTAGTAACCCCCTAAGTCAACTAGTCACGTCCGTCAAGATCAGTCTCGAACAGAGTCCCGGAGCCAGGCAGGCGGCCGGACTGGTCTGCCCCGTCTAGTGGTGGGGAGGGGCAGGGGCTCAGCAACGTCTGCTTCGGCTCCCTCTGGGTCAGGGGTGGAAGACTGCCCGCCTGGAACACGGGCTGCGGCCTCTCGGCGTCGAGTAGTGGTCGGCTCCCCTGGAGAACTGCTGGCAGCCAAGGGCGGAGACAAGGAGGGAGACACCTGGGCGCTCGTGGGGCTTTCATGGGGCTTTCGTGGGGCTTTCGTGGGGCTTTCATGGGGCTTTCGTGGGGCTTCCGTGGGGGGGGCCCGATGTGTCATCTTCCTCATCGGGGAACACGTCTTCCAGACGTAGGTCGAGGTCGTCATCGCTCTCGAACCCCTGATCCTCCGCCAGTCCACCGATATCCTCCTGTCGCTCAATCTCTTTGTCGTCCGCTGCCTCTGTTTCCGGATCCTCGAGGTCTTCTCCTGGTGTACTGGGCGTCCCTCTCCGGTGTCGATGCGGTGCTGGACAGCATCAAAACAGCCCAGGTCGTCGTTTGCTGCTACAAAGACCTCCTTGTGCTTGACCAGAAGCTGCAGTAGGGCTCTCTGCTGCCCCTCTTCGAGCTCCTTACTGGCGGCTGCATACAGGGATGACAGATGGTCTGGTAGATCCAAGGCTGTTGCGGACTCCAGCCGTCGCACTGACACTTGTTCCTTCTCCGCCGGGTTCGTGGGGTTCGGCTCTAGGGACGGGGTTTCCTCTGCCTCAACCAACACGCCCAAGCAAACACCTCTCCTTAGGGTCACTTCGCGGGGCGACAAGTTGCATAGTCGCACAGGGACTCTCTTGGCAACGTCGACTACTACACTGCCTGAAGAGACTCCTTCTGCAAGGCCAGTGGGCTCCAGGACGGCAGAAATTCCTGGCTTTGGGCCTTCCACTAGACCCCAGACGTCGCGTTCGCTCTCCGCTGGTAAAGTCGAGGGGCACTCCAGCAGTACTCTGGAAACCGTGTACTCTCCTAGCGACCTGCCTATGACGACAGTGCCGATCGGTTCTCCATCAACGTGTACTTGTCCTCCGACCGAAACTGTGACTCTGGCGGCTAGCATAAAGTCCAGACCCAGGAGAAAGGGGTCGCGGATGGGTGCGACGTAGACGTCCCAGTCCTTGGTCTTACGGCCCAAGCGGATGGTGACTCTATACTTCGGAGTCTCGGTCATTTCTTTCCCCTCCTCCGCGTTCCTCAGGACGGCAGTCCCCACACTTGGCTGACCAGCTAGCTCCAGCTGACGGAAGGTGTCTTCAGACATGACGGTCGCCTCCGCGCCGGTGTCCACAACGCACTTGAGTTCCAGTTTGTTGACCGTGATGGGCACTACCAGACTAGGACCATCTCCTGCTGCTCGGTTTATGCGGGGTGCTGGCTGGCTATCGGCCTTTTCCTTGACGTGAGGGCTCGGTGAGCGGGAGGTGCAGTCTCGTTTGAAGTGGCCCTGGCCTCCACACTGGTAACAGGAGCCTCTAGGGGTGGCGCCCGGACTCGGTGATTGGTAACGCCGCTGCCCATTAGTGCTGCTCGCCGGCCGCTCTAGAGTTCTGCCCCGTTCCTCCTTCTTCTGTTCGGCTGAGTCGGATGTCAGCTGCGGGGGGGACGGTTTCCAGGAACGCCGCATTTCCTGCAGCAGCGCCGCTACCTCGGCTTTCAACTCCTTGATGTCAGCATTTAGGTCGGACTGCGTCGCGCCGGTGGCCGTCGATGTCGGGTTTGGCGCTCCCCCTTTACGCTCCGCTGGAGTACTGGTGACAAGGGGTTTGGGATGGTGACTTCTGTTGTGGCCATCCGCTACTGGGCCGACATTCTCCATTCCCGGGGGCAAAGCATATTCACGGGGTCTCACATCCGGTCCGTCTGGACGGGGGACCAGTGGAGTAGTTAACTCCATGTCCTGCACCTCCAATGTTGTAATGCTATGACTGGCTCCATGGCCACTATCAAAGCCCTCCTGATAGCCATTGAATGGCTGCGGGGAACTAGGGAGCGGGTGGAGTCCCGTGCTCAATTGCTGCACAGCGGGAGGTTGGGGATGTGGCACAACTCGCCCGACAAGTACCCCTTTAAACATGCACTTCACCTCCTCCATTGATTGTTCCTGCTTTTCTTGGTTAAGGAGGGACCGCTCAAACATTTGGGCTAGACGACACATCTGCTTTTCCATTTCGCTTTCCACAGCGCTATCCTCTCCCCCCCCTACAGCACCGTACTCCACGTGCTCGATCTCCTCAGTAGGTTCCAACATCATCTAGATCACATGCAACGATGGCCTTGATAAAGTGCTACTGCACGTAATTAGCCGGTTGCTAGTTAGCAAGGACGCTAACGTAAATAGCAATAGCACCGCTATTCTGTATGGAGACAGAATGCAATCCAATATCCCACTTCTGACACCACTTGTCGCGGGACTGGGTTTAGATGTTCTTATATTAAGTAGTTGGAGGCTGGGAATTATGGTGCGACAACACAGTCTCTGGCGTTAATTAGCCGGGCTAGGCTACGGGTTTAGCAACCCACCTTGCACTGCTCCTGCAGTCTGCAGACGATGACGGCCGCTGGCTAGCCTGGCTGGGATGGTCTCACTCTGCAGACACTCGCACTGTCACTGGCTGCACACTCTGATCTCTCTCTGGGGGCTGGTAATCACTCTTACTGGTTCTATTATGGTCGTCGCTGGTTAGTCACTGTCTAGCGTCAGCTCAGTCGAGGTGTAGGAGTCAGGAATGTTACGTCTGATCGCTAACACGTTATGCTAAGCTAACACTGTGTGACAGTCTGTAAACCACTATAACAACTAACCCGCGCTGTGCTGTGCAATGGATAACAATAGGCAGCACGCACGCATTCCTAAGTCTCTTCTCATTGGCTAACAGGGTCTCGCGTTACTTTAGTCAGATTGTCTGTCTGTCACTATCTGTCAGGGAGCTGTCCCGCAACAGTATTTTTGAAGTCATTCAGAAGGTGTTCATGGGCCTAGATGCAACAAAAATGACGCTCAAAGTGGAACGTTTGTGCAACCTTCTACACAGCCAGTATTGAAACCAAGCTTTGCTGAGGATTCACAATAATGCTGGTGACCCTTGTCCTTTAGGGGGTACTGTAATTAATCCAGTCTGTGGATTGCAGTTTTCCTCATACCAAACCTGATCAGTTAATGAGCTGTTTAAGAATCAAATGCATTTGACTGGTAGCACCAATCGAATGCAAATTTCATGCTCATGTTTTTTTTATTTAATGAGATGCTGCTTTATGACTGTTTTTAAGTGTTTCCTACTGTGTTGACTACATGTCATGATCAATTTAATCCATTCATACATTGATACATATTCATACATTAATTCATACATTAAGCCATGCATACGTTAATTACTTCCTGTATCAAATATAGACACGCCTGCACAGAAACATTCAAAACACAAATATTGAATTTTTGTCATTGTTGAGGGAAAATATATTGGAAATAAAAATATATATCTGTAACTGTCTGTGTGGTCTCGGTCATTTATCAATCATGTTTTAATTACAGCTTAGAATTTATAAGTAATGTCAAATTAACTGATTTCTAAAAAAATGAGTTAATCTAAAATAATATTGAGGCGAATTCCACTAGTGTTTCTGCTCCGAGGGTCATTCACATATTACCCACAATGCAACTGAGCTGTCGATGTTTTGGTTATGTTGTGGGATATGGACCATGTTAAAAACGGACATATCTGGTACAGATAGCGGTGATGTGGTGGAAGGTGATGGGGACGTTATGAGAGAAGCTAGATTAGATAACACGCTACTTCCCACCATGAGGGTAAAGAGTAGGCAAATAGATAGGGTCGCTTCGATGGCCAAGAAAAGGAGCGGAGCTAAGACCCATACACACTTGTGGCTGTTTTGATTTGCTTGCCTTGCGGTCATTAAAAGCTGACTTGTTAACTCTGGAAGGGTGTCTAAGAAGTCGGTTATTTAACCACGTCACAATATATTTTTTGAATCTAATATTAGCATTTTTTTTAAATTGAGGTAATTTAAAATAATCAGATTTCTCTAATCTTTTAACCTATAAAAATCAATTGAATAGAGTAAATATTTCAGGTTGAAGAGAATGGATTATTTACATTGAGATAATGAAGGCAATTTGTTTTTTTTCAATTGGCTCAAATTAAAGTAATTAGCTTGCCTGAAGTTAAAAGAGAAGTTTGCTTGGATTTAAAAAGATTAAATTAGACTGAGTGTTTTTTTTTTAGGTTGAGCCAATGTCAAATAGTTTGTGTGATGGATTACTCTAATTTGACTAGGTTAAACCAACAAATTACTTTTTTCAGTGCAGAGTCTCCACTACCCAGCACCACGCTAATGGAGACTGTGGTGTATTGGATCGAGCACTCGGTGCTCGATTGTGTTGGACTGTCACCACTACTGAGTTCTGTAATACACTGGTCGAGCCTAGTAGTGTGTGATGTCTCCGCCAGTAAAGATCAGACTTGTGCCGCATCCTCGTCTCCGTGTACTTATATATGATAGTGATTAAGTTAGTAACCCACGAATAGTAACACTACAATAGTGTACATAAGAGAAGTCACAACATGGTGTCAGAAGACGGAGTTACGGTATAATTCGAGGGCGGTACTTCAACGAGTTCGCGGGTAGCTGAGGCAGCTAGCTAACACGTGCTAGCCTGCGCACAAATATGGAGCAGTTCAAGCCGCCACCACCGCTGATCCTTACCGGGAATGTCGCAGAAAACTGGAGAAGATGGGAGCAGCGTTCCCAGCTGTACATGACCGCTTCAGGTGCGTTGGATAAGGAAGAGACGGTTAAAATAGCCATTCTGCTTCACACCATCGGCGAGGAGGCGCTGGAAGTGTATAACACACTCACCGTCATCCCAGAAGGAGACGACGAATCGATGGAGGACGTTCTGAAAGCCTTCCAGGACTACTGCAGCCCTCGGAAGAACGTCGTGTTCCAACGCCATCAATTCTGGTCGCGCACGATGTCAGCAGGAATATCGGGGGACAGATTCATCACAGAGCTGCGCCAGAAGAGCAAAGACTGTGAGTTTGGCAGACATGAAGATGACATGATAAGGGATAAATTAGTGTTCAGCATAAATGATGCCCGTTTGAAAGAAAGACTGTTACGTGATAATGAGCTTACTTTGCGCAGGGCCGTAGAGATATGTAGATCAGCCGAGCTCGCTAAGTCACAAATACAAGCGATGCAGACGTCACATGTGAAATTTAACAGGGACAAGATCCAGTTTAAAGTTGATGCTGTAAAGTACATGGGACACGTCACCACGGCAGCAGGACAGAGAGCTGACGACACAAAGATCAAAGCGATTGTCGACATGCCAACCCCGGAAGACAAACAAAGTCTCCAACGTCTGCTGGGAATGACAAAATTCCTAGCGCAATACATACCAAACGAAGCCTCACTCACGGCACCCCTCAGACAGCTGCTCAAGAAGGATGTAGCGTGGCAATGGTGCCCGCACCACAGCTCAGCGCTAAAGGCACTAAAGACCACCCTCACACAAGCCCCTGTGCTGAGATACTACGATCACAAGCAGCCTCTCACTCTACAAGCAGACTCCTCAAAGGATGGACTGGGAGCCTGTCTGATGCAGGACGACCGCCCAGTTTGCTATGCCTCACGAGCGCTCACCGACACAGAAAAGAGGTACGCACAGATAGAGAAAGAGTTGCTCGCTATAGTGTTTGCTGCTAAGAGATTCCACCAGTATGTCTACGGCAGACCAGTAACTGTCCAGTCCGATCATAAGCCTCTGGAGGTCATCATGCGCAAGCCGCTGAGCAAAGCACCTGCGCGGCTGCAAGGTATGCTTTTACAACTGCAGAGGTATGATCTGAGTATAACATACACACCAGGCAAGCACATGTACATTGCCGACACACTCTCACGCGCTACAGCTAGCAGAGAAGGTGGCCATATTGATGAAAACCCTTGTGATGAGAGAGTTGTGTATGCCTCTGATGCCACAGATGGCTTGAGCGAGGAAACACTCAGCCAATTAAAGAAAGCAACGGCAGCAGATAGCGTGCTGCAAGCTGTGTGTGAGAAACACAAGAAAGGCTGGCCCATGAAAAAGAAAAGTTTGGACAGAAAACTACATGCCTATTGGGCAGTAAAGGACATTATAAGCATGGAAGATGACATTGTCTTGGTCGGAGACAAAATCATCATACCCCAGAGCTTCAGGAGCACGATTTCGGAGAAGCTGCATCTTGCACACCAAGGAGTGCAGCGCACAAAAGCCAGAGCAAGAAAGTCTCTCTACTGGCCTGGCATGGCACGAGATATAGAGGCAATGGTGGAAAAGTGCGTGCAATGCCAGCAGCTACAGCCCAAACAGCAGGCTGAGCCACTTATGCCGCATCAGGTCCCAGAACTGCCATGGATGAAAGTCGGAGCTGACATCTTCGAGCTACACGGTCAGTCATACCTGTTGTTAGTGGATTACCTAACCAAATATCCTGAAGTGCTCAACATATCTGACAAAACAGCATACACAGTAATCCAGAAGATGAAGTCTGTGTTTGCCAGACACGGGATTCCTAGGGAGATAGTGAGTGACCATGTCCCATTTGCCAGCTATGAGATGAAGTCATTTGCAGCTTCATGGGAGTTCAAGCTCACACACTCCAGCCCAGGTTTTCCCTCTTCAAATGGCATGGCTGAGAGAGCCATAAAGACAGTGAAACATGCGCTGAAGAAGGCAATGCAGACCGGCACTGACCCACATCTGGTGCTGCTGTCACTGAGGAACACACCGGTGACAGGCCTGGACGTATCACCTGCACAAATGTTGATGGGGAGAGTTCTACGAAGCACACTTCCGTGCTCCAGTGCTGTGCTGACACAATCAGTCCCACAGCACATTCACAGCAAGATCCGGAACCTGCAGTTCCGCCAGAAACAACGTTACGACCAGTGTGCAAAGCCCCTGCCAGTGTTGACCCCAGGAGACACCGTACACATGCAAACGCGGCGCGGCTGGGAGCCTGCCGTTGTCATCCGACAGCGAGATGAACCACGGTCCTACACTGTGCAGACACCGGCTGGGAGGATGCAGAGAAGGAACAGGCGACATCTGACGAAGATACATCCGAGCCTATTCAGAGACACGGACAGTGAGGAACATTTTGACCCAGAGGTACAACCCTCACCCTCACAAGCGCCTGTGCCAGTCGACTCACCACCACATGACCTGCCACCACACGACCCTCCTCCGGTGACTACAGGCAGTACACCCACATGCTACACAAAGTGCGGCAGAGCAGTTAGGCGCCCTGCCAGATACAATGACTAACCTCAGGGTTCTTTTGTGTGATCATTCAAGTGTTTATTAAGAAAAAGAAAAAAGAAGGTGAAACAAAGAGTACAAGATGTGTTTAACCTGAAATGTTGCAAGATTGCTGAATGTTCAAAATGTTTACATGCTAACCACCAGAATGTGAAAAGGAAATGGTTTATGTTGTTTAATGAGAGTCATCTGCCATTTAAAAAATGCTGTATTAATCATTGAAGTATGCAAGTAGAAAAGACTTGTTCAGTGTTAATGCCATAGTGTTAATGGTTCGGTAAAGGGTCTACTGTTGAAGCAACTGATGAGTAGGCCACATCTCAGTTGGAAAAGAGGGATGTGGTGTATTGGATCGAGCACTCGGTGCTCGATTGTGCTGGACTGTCACCACTGCTGAGTTCTGTAATACACTGGTCGAGCCTAGTAGTGTGTGATGTCTCCGTCAGTAAAGATCAGACTTGTGCCGCATCCTCGTCTCCGTGTACTTATATATATATAATAGTGATTAAGTTAGTAACCCACGAATAGTAACACTACAATAGTGTACATAAGAGAAGTCACAACAGAGACCTTTCCGGTTCCAGAGTGGTCGGCCTCTGCCCTGTCTACGTCGCCGATCTCCCGAGCGGTGGTCCCGTCCATGCTGCCGAGCTCCCGAGCAGCTGACCAATCCACATCACAGGCCTCCAGGTCATCCACCTGTCCATCCGCCGGGGCTGCTCCCTTCAGTCCTGCATTCTGGTCGTCCTCCAGATCAGTTGTGTCCATCGGTCAGGCCCTCGGGCCATCTGCCTAAGATCTCTGGCCCCATTCATCCACTCCCAGATCCCTTGGTCCTGAAGCCCTACCCCAGACCCCCTCCGCCCACCCTGCTTGGGGCTCCTGCTCCGTTTGTTTGGGATGTCTAGAATCCGTCCACTGAAGGAGGGGGCGGGGGGGGGGTCCTGTCATGGTTGTGTGGTCTGGGTCATCAAAGCTCCCCATCCCCTGACTAGCATTTCTGTTCCTACCCTGCTCTGCTCACCTGCGCCCCGTTTACCTGATTGGCTGCCCAGCAGGTATATTCCCCTGGGTTGCCCCGACTCTTTGTCGGATGGTTGTGTTTAACCTTTGGTGGCCGGATGCTGCACCTCTCGTCTCAAGTCTTCCTTGCTGCCTGAATCTACGTTGCTGTTTTGTAAGTCTGTTTGCCTTATTAGAACATTGTTCTAGCCCAGTCTGTCTCCGCTGTCTGCATCCTGGTCCTCAGTTCCTGCTACTAGCATGACACTTAGTATGTTGGTGACGTACATTGGAAACCATTAATGTTGAAAAACAGAAATATGAATCTGAATTTGAGCTCTGACCTTTCCTAAAAAACCAAAAAGCCACATGTTCACTGAAGCTAAAACAAAACACAACAGAATGTTTGTGGTGGTTTATTTTAGAAAGAACAATTTGAATTGGAGAAACAGCAACAGACGACTGGTGATTTAAAAAGGAGCATTAAAATGATTTCCCTGTAATATAGGTCAGGGGAATGTTGTCGGTTGATTTTGATACAAAGTTGTGTTACAGCAGGTGAAGCATTGGGTCACATCAGAATCTGTAGAGCATTAGTAAGAATACGAGCAGGAGGCAATGAGATCCAGCAGGGGGCAGCACTGACAAACTGGGAAAAACCTTCAGGTGAAAGCAACACACACTGAACTGCCACCAAAAAAACCAACGAGGAAGAAGCGTCACTTCTTGCTTCAGCTGGTTGGAACCAGAACACGCCCTGTTAAAAAAGACCAACGATAAGAAAAGTGGTGAAGAGTGAAGAGACTGAAATACAACCAAACAAGTCTGGCCCACTTCAAGTACTGATGACACACAGCTTAACTATTGTGTCTTCAACTATCTATAAGTACCAATGTGTACAGTGTACTGTCCATGTGTACTGATATGTATATTATACTGTCTATATGTATAGTGTACTGTCGATAAGTACTGATATAGTGTAGTGATATAGAGTGTACTGTTTATATGTATTTGTATTATAGTGTAGTGTGTATATGTAGTGGTGTTCTTGTGTAGGGGTATCATAGTGTATATGTGGACTGATGTGAACCAGTGTAAACCTGGTCTGGACTGATCTAGTGTTACTGACCTCTGGCCTTCCTCTTGTAGTAGATCAGACCTGCCAAAGACAAAATCAAACCCACAAGCAGACCTGACGCTCCGATGGCGATCTTGTTTCTGTCTGATTGTGACATGGAGGGATCTGGAGAGACAGACACATGTCTCTATCTATAGACACATCTGCATGTTGACCTGTCTCTCTATGTCTTCATCACCTATCCATGGACAGAGACACACATAGATACTCACTCCAGTCCACTTTCTTAGGAGAGGGGAAACTGGCGTGTTCCACCATGCAGGTGATCTTCTCTCCAGACCTGAGATGAAATAAGTGAAGAAGAAGAAAACACACAGGAAATAAACAACACATGAACAATAAATAAGACGTGATGTGATTGGATGAGGTAAGTTTGTACTTTCCTGTCTGTCTGCACAGAAACTAGTCGAGTGTGATACTAAAAATCAGCCCACTTTAAAACACGGTATTAATACACAATAAATACTCTGTCGTCCATCTGGGATCTCACCTGTAGAGAGCCACGCATCCCACCTTAAATATACAGCTGGTGTCTACAGAGCAGACACGGAGGAGACACGTTCCACCTTAAACATACAGCTGGTGTCTACAGAGCAGACACTGAGGAGACACGTTCCACCTTAAACCATCACTTTGTGCTTTGTTGTCCAGTCATTGTGTGTGTGTATATGTGTGTGTGTGTGTGTAAATGCGAGTGTATAGTGTTAAAATACTGTGTATGTATTTGGACCGGTCCATTCGGTACTGAGTCTAAGTGTTCTGACCTGGGCGTGTACTCCAGGTGGGAGTGGATCTGGTAGTACCAATCACCATTTGCCAGCTCATCGGTGGAAGTGACGTCAGAGGTCACCGGCTGTCCGTCTCTCAGCCAGGTGACAATGATGTATTTGGGGTAGAAGTTGTAGACACTGCACATCAGCATGGCCGGATGTCGGCCACTATGGGGCCTCACTGAAGTCAGTCTCACACTGGGCTCAGCTGGTAAAGAATAATAATTATTATTATTATTACTATTGTTATCATCATCATCATCATCATCAGGGCTTGAAATTAACTTTCTGAATCAACGTCAAATGTGTAGAGTTGCTAATCCTCAGAGTATATAATGTTTGGGGACACATGGTGGCGCAGTGGTCAGAGCAGTCGCCTCACAGCAGAAAGGTCGTGGGTTGGAATCCCGGGGTAGTCCAACCTTGGCGGTTGTACTGATGTGTCGTAGGTTAGTTTACATTATTACGACAGCGGCCCCCCGAGGAGTTACCATAAACTGATTTACGGCAGTGCCTAGCAGAGCTGGAATAAAGCATGTTAAACGGCTCTTCTGCGGTGAGTCGCCTCAGTCCAGCCCTCCGCATTGAGGACTAGACTCTGTTATAGCCGGACCTCAAACAGGACTCATGAAAACCCGACACGTTACTGTAACATGAAACTCATCCTAGATCTGCTGGATTATGCAGATGCAGTAAATTCTGAAGCACTTATTTTGTTCCTAGACTTCTATGAGGCCTTTGACGCGATTGAACTCACGGTTCTGTTACAGTCCGTCGAGGCGTTGGGCTTTGGGAATAACTTTGTTGGCATTGTCAATATGTTTTACAAAGATATGAATAGTTATGTTATGATGAACTTTAACAGCTGTAAAAGAGTCCAGATGAACAGAGGGTTCCGCCAAGGCTGCCCTGTTCCTCCTCCCTTTTTTATTTGAGGGGCTGAATTCTTATCAGTTAGCATCGAGAATGATGGACGTTTGGAAGGAATGTCGGGTTTTGGTGGAGAGTTAAAAATCTCACAACTGGCAGACGACACCACTTTGTTTTGAAGGACAAGAAGCACGTGAGGAACTCTGTTACCTCAGGTAACCAATGTTCCAGGGCCTCAGACCTGCGACTAAATGTGTGCACATGTGGAATGTTGTCTGTGCGTGATTGTAGCGATTGTGTAGTTGGAAACATCCGGTAAAAGAGTCCGTTAAGTATTTGGGAATATATACAACTACACATCTTACAGCTAGACAACATCTCCATTTCTCCAACAGATTAAAAAGACCAAGTCTGTCTTCAGGATTGGTCTTGGAAGGGGTTTGTCTACTTAAGGAGGAGTTCTCCTCTCCAAAGCAGAGGGCCTGTCTCGCTTTGTGGGTCCATCTGTGTCTCTATTAGTTTATGGTTCTACCGCCACAGAAGCAAATAGAACTTTCTTAAATGTCATTTGGAAGAATAAACCACACCAGCTTAAACCATGTGTCCTGTCCAGCAGTGAAGCAGAAGGAGGTCTGGAAGTTCTAGATTCCGTTGATTCTGGTAACACAACACACAAACACGCTCACACTTCTTGTCTGATGGTGAAATGTCCCATAAGTGTGGGACTGGTGTGGAGTCTCGTGACCCTGTCCCTCCTTTAACATGAGACACGTGATCTGGTGCTGTCTTCATCCAGAAGATGTGCTCTTCAACATCTGATTAATTGTGTTACTGTAGATGCAACATGTGTACTCACAAACAGGAGTTGTGTAAATCACTACCTAAGATCCCTGCTTGTCTCCAAGAAGTGAGTCTTTCCTTAAACCTCTCAGCCTCGAAACAACACAAGTAACGAGCTGCTGACCTACTACCACACTTGTGTCCTGACAGCCGTCTGATACTTTACATGTGTACACGTGTACTCCCCTTCTGTTTTGTTGTGTGTCTGTTCTTTGTTTGTATGATGTTGTTACCATTTATTAGGGGTCCAAGCCCCAGGGGCTGGGAACCCCTATTGTTTCTGTTCAGATTTTTATTGTTATTTTTCCGTTGGTAAAAGTGGTACTGCAGCCTACACCGTAACAGATTCTACAAAACCCTTTGGAGGCCTGGTACAGAACTTCGCACTTACCCCAGGTGCAAAACATGACACATGTCAACCAGTTGGTGGCGCTATTTTGAAGGTCAACGCGTTTTGGCGTGTAACTCCAAACCGGACATCGGACATGCAAAACCTTTACATGCGCAGATTCACTGAGCATATCGGAATCAAGTGGTATAGGCCACGCCCATTTCTGCTGTAATTTCATTTCGCAAATTTGCGAAAATAGCCAAAACTACTTGTTCAAACTCCTCCTAGGCCGTGCGATCGATTTACACGAAACGTGGCACACATCATCTACAGTCACTCAAGGCAACAAGTTATCGAAAGAATTTTGATCCGTTGCTCGGTTTTGATTTGACAGATCAATGAACCTTGACTGAAAAACGGTGATTTTCCATGACGGTACCATAACTCATCAATGCATTGACATATCAACTTGAAATTTTAGACTTATGTCACGTATTGTCAAAAGATCCTAACTCATGAAGTGCGTTTTATTTGTCCAGTAGGGGGCGTTATAAATTGGAGACGTTTCTATCTCATAATTGGCACCATGGATTTGGATGACATTTACGGTGCACAATCTAGGATCATACTGGAGTTGATACATGCAATTTGGTCATGATTGAAAGAAGTGGGCGTGGTTTATGACAGAAATGTATATTTCACCTGCGAAACTTAAAAAATTCCCAAAATGTCCCCCAAATCCCCTGCACATCCTACAGAGCTGAGATGTTGTGAGCAGATCCAGTAAGTGATGCCAACACTTTGCTGCACTGCAACATAGGGTCAATTCAGAAGTCCGTCACTCTATATTTTTCAGAATATGAAAAATCATAAAACATAAATATTTCTGCACAGATTCATTCAATTGCTACCAACATCGCCACAGACATTCTGGAGAATGAACATATCAAGGGGGTCAAAGGTCATTCTAATCGGTCAAAACATGCATCCACGCCAATGTACAATATATGCCTGTACAGTGTACAATATACATAATATTTTGTATTTTCACACATATTTGATCAAACTATTCCAAAATATCTGACAGGACACGTGACACTACCAGCATGACGTGTGAATGTGTTCAGATGTTTATCAGCGACGGTTTTTGTGTTATAAGCGTTTAAAGTATAAGGGACAACATGCAGCTCTTTAGCAGCAGCTATGCTATTGGTTCAAGGTGGCGGATCTTGTTCACAGCAACTCCGATTAACACGAAACTTGGTCCACCAATAAGTCATGACGGCCTGAGGTTCTGTGCATTATTTACTGTTAATTGGCCACTAGGTGGCGCTATGCTGCAAAATCATGAAATGCGCTAACATTATATATCCAAACTACTTGTAGCCTGTCAGTGTGATCAAACTGAAGCTTTGCAGCTAGCAGCTATGTACTCTTGTGAGCACCCTTCAGTAAAGGACATTTTATAATGCAAACCATTATCACCCCAAGTCCACTCTACTGCCCTTTGACACGGCTACACAACGCACTACAGGAGTATAACTACACATTTCTTTCAGAATCAGCAAACAAGTCACAGAATGACCCATAGCAGCTGTAAGATAAGCCTCTGCTTCCACATCTCTGGCTCAGACACCGCCATTAGCTGCGTCTGTTAAGAACTAATCTCAGTTTCCTGATGACGCCTTCACGCATCACTGCATAGATGCTGAACTCAGATGCAGCATACTCATGCTTCATTATCTCCTCCTACTCCCACTTCAGCAGGTTTAATTAAAACACAAATAAGTTCCCTGAAGCTCAGAACAAGGTTTCCAGCAGGCTGCATTTCTCCCACTTTACTGAATAACTCACTGCAAGGCTGCCAAGAAACCCTCTGAAGTTAGTGGAAGACAACCTCTTCGCTCCTGTCAGCCCCACACTTGCCTCGTCCATGGGAGGGAACACTAGAATTGTACTTCTCCTAAAACAGATACTACACGCTCTTCCACTGTTAGTACTCAGTACTTAACACTCAACATTGTTGACAAGTATGTACAGCCTAATACTACTCATTTCCCCACCTCATCCCTACATGTCATTATATTCTTTTAGACACATATGTTGTTTTTCTTCCAGCCCCAACCCACATGATGTTATGAACCTGTTCCGGGTTCATCAATAATCCTTTGTTGACGTCATAGATGATCAATAGTTGTGCGCTGTGTTCACAACCATCCTCATACACCATCTTGACGGACAGCTTTACGACCACCGTCGCTCTTTAAGACTGAGACTTGCATCCGTCTAATAAGCAAACAGCTCAACTAGCGAGGCTCCTACAGACAGCCAGACCCGACTTACATACATGGGGGCTTGGAGCCCGTTAATACCTGCTGGCAGCGCTGCTTTATGTCGGGGACTGTCTCACACCCTGATTGGGTTCTTCTGACGTAGTTGTGTAATGATACTGAACCTGATGTGTGTCCGTAATACTACACACCTGTTTTATGTACCATGTTCTATTGTTCACTAATACACACACACACACACACAGACACACGCACACACACACACACACACACACACACACGCACACACAGACACAGACACAGACACAGACACACAACCACACACACACACACGCACATATACACACACATAGACACACACACACGCACACACACACACACAAACAAACACACACATACACAAACACACAAAGACACACACACAAAAATGCACACACAGATACACATACGGACACACACACACACACAGACACGCACACAGACACACACAGACACACACAGACGCACACGCACGCACGGACGCACGCGCGTGAACGGACACGCGCGCACACGACACACAACTCCAACGGGCGCGCGCACAACTCACAAAGACGCACACAGCGTGACAAACACACACAAACGCGCGCGCACATACACGCGCACACACCGACACGCATACACAACTGACAGACGCACGCGCGCAAACAGCTTTCAAACGCGCGCACTTACACACACATACACACAAACACACACACAGACGCACACAAGGTGACAAACACACACACGCACGCACACACACATACACGGTGACAAACACACACACAAAGGGACACACGCGCGCGCAAACAGTCACCCGTACACACCGACACACAACTCACAAACAGGCGCGCACACTTACACACACGGATAAATGCATGCATAATAATAGTACTACTAATAGTAGTAGTAACAGTAGTAGTAATAGTCATAATAACAATACTACTAATAGTAGTAGTAACAGTAGTAGTAATAGTCATAATAACAGTACTACTAATAGTAGTAGTAACAGTAGTAGTAATAGTCATAATTATAGTACTACTAATAGTAGTAGTAACAGTAGTAGTAATAGTCATAATAACAGTACTACTAATAGTAGTAGTAACAGTAGTAGTAATAGTCATAATAATAGTACTGCTAATAGTAGTAGTAACAGTAGTAGTAATAGTCATAATAACAGTACTACTAATAGTAGTAGTAACAGTAGTAGTAATAGTCATAATAACAGTACCACTAATAGTAGTAGTAACAGTAGTAGTAATAGTCATCATAGCAGAGCAGCTCACCTGTCTTATCCAG
>NW_026611165.1:0-85000 GCF_029633865.1 Lampris incognitus | reverse complement strand
GCTCCTGAGTGAAATAGTGACGAGTGAAACAGTGGAAGAAACAGGAGATAGCTGGTTCACGTTGAAGGTGGGCGGGACAAAAGATCCAACTGGTTGCGAGAATGTGCCAATTGTGCTCCGTTATGTAGACATGGGTAATGAGACGCACGGAAGACTGCTGCTCATGGCCTCTACAAAGCACTGTGATGCGTTAAGTCTGACAAACCTGGTCCTCTCTGAGCCGAGAAAAGCAGGCCTGAGAACAGAAAACCCCCTCAGCCAATGCTGTGATGGTGCAAGCGTGATGTCCGGTGAAAGAGGGGGTGCACAGGAAATATTACAGGGGGAAGTTAACCGAGAAGTCCCGTATGTGCATTGCTTCAACCATCAACTACATGTGGTGGTTATCCACGCCATGCCAGCTGAGAATGCAGTACAAGCCTTTTCCGACGTGTGTGGCATGCTTTACCGGTTTCTCCAAAAGCCAACTGTGGCCGCAGTGTACACGGGAGAACGTCTGAAGAGGCTACTGGCCCAGAGGTGGACCGGTCACCTGGCTACTGTGTCAGTCACCATTAACAGTTATAACGCTCTCGTGCAGATCCTCGCGGAGATTGACAGCAGTGGCCTTCAGTTCCCGGAACTGAAAGTAGAGGCAGCAGGGCTCCTAACAGCAATCAGTGACATGCACTTCAGATTTACTGCAGTTGTGGTCCACAGAATCCTCTCCCTCCTCCACCCTCCAAACAAAGCGTCACAGGATAAAAAACAGACCTGTACGCTGGAGGGAAGGCGGTGAAAAGCGCGTTGGATTGCGTAGAGACGCTCAGGAGTGACGTGGAGTTCCAAGCCATGTGGGCACAGCGCGCCACTGGCCCACATGGCGCATCAGAAACAGCAGCTCCTCCGCCAAGTGAGAGGATGCGCCGAGTCCCTACACACCTGCAGCAGTACGTGGTAGAGGGCGCTGTAGGCCAGCAGCGGCAGCAGGAAAGAGGGAGGGAGGCAGAGTGCAGGCGGCTCTTCTTCAGCACACTGCACAGCGTCACTGGGGAGAGGAACACGAGATTTAGTGAACGGAGCAGCCAGCTGGTTGAGGCCATGTGGGCCCTCGACCCAGACAGGCCTCACTTTTTGGATGGACAGAAGGTGAAACCGCTGCTGGAGCTCACTGATACAGCTTTGGTGGAATCTGAGTTTCTGTAGCTCGACACTTTTTACAGTGTGAAATGGCCGCTCTACCGAAGACCAGTGGAGCCCTGCTGCCATCCTGCAGCGCTACTCTGGGCTCCTCACCGCCATGCCAAGCGTGCTCACTGCTCTGAAACATGGAGGGACTTGTGGAGCATCCTCAGCGACGTGCGAGGACACAGTTTCACCGCTAACCAACGTCTTCAGTCAGCACAGACGAAGCATGCTACACCAGAGAAAAGCTCACTTGATCCAACTGGCGTTTGAAGGGGGTCTTACAAGACGATTTCGGGAAGAAGGCCGGGAGGGTCGCTTACTCAGGAAGTTCAACAAGCAAGCAAGGAGGCTGCAGGTCTACTGAGGACAGCAGGTAAGACAGAAGTTTGCTGGTTTGTGTGTCGGCTGGCGGCGCTGTCCCTGCTACTGAGATGGAGCGGAGCTGTGGAGGAGAGACAGACAGGACACGTCACTTCGGTTCAGCCTGGCTTGCTTTTCGTGGTTGTAAATAACACTTTTGGCCCTAATTCTATATATGTTTTCTATTGCAGCAATCCACATGGAGGACACGACAGGCCGGGGAAGTGAAGTCCCGGTCCCCGAGAGAGAGGGGGAGGGACGGAGCGAGAGAGCTGCATGGCGGGAGCAGAACAGCGGAGACGTTTGGTGCTTCATTGGATATGTTTGGGGGGGTTTTGCCTTTCTGGAGCAGTAGCTAGATCCTTTTCATTAAAAACATATTTCTTGAGGTCTTGAGTTTGAAATATGTTAAAACTCAATCCTCAGTTATTATATCTGCTGTGATAATCAGAATGTATATCATTGTCTCCATGTTGTATAAAACATGGAGTATTTAATAACTTTTATTGATGACCTTTATTTCACTTAATGACCCAAATGACTTATAGTGTTGATTTTAGCCGTCATCTCTCAGTGGTTAGAATTGTTCATAAGCGCTATTATCCTGCGTCTCGTAGACTGGAACCTGAGATCCCAACATCGCAGTTTCCTGGCTGGAGGAGCTGCCTTTAGTAGCCCAGCTGTTAGCAGGACACATGTGGACATGGGTCTGGGTTCAGCGCCTTGTGTTAGGAAGCTCTTGTGCGCTGTCTGCGTCACAAAGGTGGAGGTTCAAGAGACGATCCGTCATCCTGCAGCTCTTCTATCAGAGACGCTTCACTGTGGCAGTACTCCCTCCGCCACAACGAGCTGGAGTGTATGCGCCATACAGGGTAGGCTGGGTACCTCTGCATCCTTCGTGGCCTTCGCCATGTTCTTAGTGTCCTCCCTTAGACTAGTGGGTCCTTCTCCTCTCGGGGTTCCCCAGGATCGGAACGTGTCACTGGATGTGACAGCCGGAGCCCCGCTGTGTGTGACCCTGTGGTGGATCCTTGACAGGGAAGGACGGCGTTGTGTTATTTGAAGTGTTGATCAGTAAAGTGCGCGGTTTCTCTTAACAGGGACACGGGACATGCACTCCAACTCCACATGTCACGTGCAAAACTGATTGGCGTGCCGTTGTCCTTTAAAGTGCTGTCAGTATGTGTCTACCCTGTGAGGTATACCTGCGGCAGCCATACGTCCATGAAATATGGAGGCCCTGGAAGGATGTAGCCTGGATCCAAGTAGGTGATAAGTCGTCGGAACCCCTCATCTTCCACTACAGAAAGAGGCTGCTGATCCAGGCCAGTGAATTCCTCCATCTTGGCTGACAGTTCTTTTGACTTCTCCCTAACTGACAGCTGAGTGACGGAAGACTGCCTTGCTAAAGGGTTAACTGGCTTTACTGACTTGGCGCTGGCTTGCCTTTCATGCTCGCCGCATTTGACGGGGCAGATTGTCAAATGTCTGATGAGGTTCGTGGTATTAAAATGTCGTTGTTGCGTTGCACCACGAGGGGTTTCTGCTTCACACACCTTGCATACAGCCATTTTAATGTCTTTTCCAGACACCTTGTACAGCTGCCAGATAGGGCTGCACGATATTAGGGAAACATGCGATATGCGATGACGTTGCTGCATATTGCGATGATGATATGACTCGCGATAAATATACAAATATTGAAGTATACAGTTTTAATGTCTCTCTGCTCTAGGTGTGCTGCTGACACAGAGTCCAGACAGTGGCCAGCCTGGCACACTGCATAAACACATGAAATGCAGTATTTCCATCCCAGCAACGTGGTTTTATTGAAGAAGAAAAATGCACCTGGCTGCAGCCGCTGTATTGATAATGAACAAACACCACCAACTTGGTTGCATGGCAACACAGTTTCTTCATCACTTCACCACAACATCTGGGCCGATTTAAAGCAGCTACGAGGAGTTTATATCATAAATGATGACGTAACAGTCTCAATTTAAACTGACGTCTTACCAGTTTTGCAGAGTGAGTAACTCGTGTTTGAATTTTATTTTTTTACATTATATTTTGTTACTGAGACGGAATCAGCCAAGTGACATTACCGCCTCTTTCCAGAAGGGGGCACCAAAGTCAACACAAACGCCTAGTAATATCGTTAGATAAATAGCCGATAGCATTGATCGCAGTTCAAGCAGTGTTTTGCGATACGTATATCGCACATGTTGATATCGCGATGAAGGCACATCGTCGATACATCGTGCAGCCCTACTGTCAGACCGCTGGAGCCATTTTAGTGAGCTTCTTTTGCCGCGCACAGAGAAACGTCTCACGTATTTTTCGTCCTCTGATCGGCTCTTCTGATCGGCCTTAATAGAGAGCACTGATCAAACTATTTAGGAGGAAAATCGGCCAATAATGATCGGCGGCCAATCGATCGGAGCATCCATAGTTCAGACAGACTGTGTCCTAGGTGGTGGGGGGGGCGGGTTCTGTGCTGATTAAGCCCGCCCATTTCCGGGCTCTAGAGGTGTACAAGTCCTGCAGGATGGGCAGGGGAGCGCCAGTGTTTTGTGTTTCTCTTGTCCTTACTGTTCGCTGCAGCCTGTTCCTGTCCTGTTTTGTTGCTGATCTGAACCGGACCGTGATGCATGTACGCAGGGCAGATTCAATGACCGCGGTGTAGAACTGGCTCAACAGCTCCTGTGGCAGACCACACTTCCTCAATTGCCGCAGAAAGAACAAACTCTGCTGGGCCTTTTTGAGGATGGAGATGATGTTAGTCTCCCACTTCAGGTCTTTAGAAATGGTAGTTCCCAGAAACTTGAACGTTTCCACGGTTGACACAGGGCTGTTGGATATTGTGGAGGGACCAGTACTGAGGGGTGTCTCCTAAAGTTCACTGTCATCTCCACGATCTTGAGCATGTTCAGTTCCAAGTTGTTCTGACTGCACCAGAGCACCAGCTGCTCAACCTCCCGTCGATATGCAGACTTGTCGCCATCCTGGATGAGTTCAGTGACCCTAGTGTCGTCTGCAAACTTCAGCAGTTTAACAGCTGGGTCCTTGGAGGTGCAGTCATTGGTGTAGAAGGAGATGCGCAGTGGGAAGAGGACACATCCCTGGGGAGCACCAGTGTTGACTGTCCGTATACCAGAAGTGTCTTCCCCCAGCCTCACCTGCTGTTTCCTGCCTGTCAGGAAGCTAGTGATCCACTGACGGAAGGTGGGGGATACAGTGAGCTGGGTGAGTTTTGAGGAGAAGATTTCTGGGATGATGGTGTTGAACACCGAGCTGAAGTCCACAAACAGGATCCTTGCATATGTCGCTGGTCAGTCAGTGTGTTGCAGGATGTAGTGCAGTACCATGTTGACTGCATCATCCACTGATGTGTTTGCCCGGTAGGCAAACTGCATGGGGTCCAGCAGGTGTCCTGTGACGTTCTTCAGGTGGGCCAACACCAGTTGTTCGAAAAACTTCATGACCACAGACGTCAGAGCGACAGGCCCGTAGTCATCCAGTCCTGTGATGGAGGGCTTCTTGGGGACCGGGATGGTGGTGGAGCATTTGAAGCAGGAGGGGACTTCACACAGCTCCAGGGGTCTGTTGAAGAACTGCATTTAGATTGGAGCCAATTGGCCAGCACAGGCTTTGAGACAGGATAGGTAGACACCGTCTGGACCCGGTGCTTTCCTGGTCTTGTGTCTCTGCAAAAGCCAGCTCACATTCACATCCTCTACATGTATCTTGAGTGCAGCCTGAGTATCGGGGGGGGGGGGTGCCAGAGGTGTGATTTGGGCTGTTGTTGGGATGGAGTGGGTGAGGGGTGTGAATTAGAATATTAGCAGAATAAGAGTCTATTGTTGGTCTTGAAATCCAGCCACATAGCTGAAACTAACACATGTAGTCCTAAGTGTGCAAGACTGGTATTAACAGGGGTTTAGGGAAAATCTTGAATCCAACATTAATGCAGGATTTGTTGAATCCTGTTGGCCAGCCCCATACTCAGTAAATGTGCTGTAGCACCTTGAGATCGTTAATGGAGTATTAGCAGGTAAAGTAATGTGCATGAAACTGAGTTAGTTCATTAATACAGCCAGGGATAACCTCTGGCTCTGACATTTCAGTTGCTGGAAAATAATGTGATGTCCCTTTTCACTTACTTTTTAATCAGGAATGTATTATTATTATTTTATTTTACATTCCTTACCGTGATGAATTTTACAACAGTTTATTAGCTGGCGATGAAATTCCCCAAATTCTTTGACAAGTTCAAGTTTAAATGTAACTTGTGCACTTAACTAAAGTCAGCAGAGTTGAATGTTAGTAGATATGTACGTCATACTTCTCTGTTGTGTCAGTAATATGAGAGCAACTTATACAGGTTTACAGTACTGCAACAAAACCCCCCCAAAACAAGAGGGGGCTGGTACAGTCTACTACCAGGCCTCCAGTAGGACTAGGAAGTAGGACTAGGGAGTAGGATGAGGAAGTAGGATGAAGAAGTAGGATTAGGAAGGAGGATGAGGAAGTAGCATGAGGAAGTAGGGCTAGGAGGTAGGTCTAGGGAGTAGGACTAGGAAGTAGGACTAGGTAGTAGGACTAGGGAGTCGGACGAGGAAGTAGGACTAGGGAGTAGAACTAGGAAGTAGGACTAGGTAGTAGGACAAGGAAGTAGGACGAGGGAGTAGGACAAGGAAGTAGGACTAGGGAGTCGGACGAGGAAGTAGGACTAGGGAGTAGAACTAGGAAGTAGGACTAGGAAGGGCAGCAGCAGGCCAGTGCCTGTGGCAAGAGATGAGGAATATACGTAGAAGGAAAGAAAGGAAACAACACAGAAGAGTAAAGAGTGATATTAAAGGGAGAACATAACACTGGTAAAAACAGGAATGTAGGTGTCCAGGTAGCGTAGTGGTCTATTCCGTTGCCTACCAACACGGGGGTTGGTGGTTTGGGTATGTGCCCTGGTTACTGCACTAACACCTCCTCTGATCGATCGGGGTGCCTGTTTTTTTTGGTGGGGGGGGGTGGGATAGTGTGATCCTCCCACGTGCTACGTCCCCTGGTGAAACTCCTCACTGTCAGGTGAAAAGATGCGGCTGGTGACTCCACATGTATGGGAGGAGGCACGTGGTAGTCTGCAGCCCTCCCCGGATCAGCAGAGGGGGTGGAGCAGAGACCGGGACGGCTGGGAAGAGTGGGGTAATTGGCCAAGTACAACTGGGGAGGCAAAGGAGGAGAAATCAAGAAAAAGAAAAGAAAGAGGAAATGAAAGTTGCCTGAGTGGAGTGACAAGGCTGGTAGTGTAGATGTGCATGTTGTTAACTTGTGATTATGTGGCACATTTCCATTGTTGTACTCGTCACGCTGCGTTGATCTTGGCAAATAAAAAGCTGTTTGAAAGAATGAATGCTGGTGTAACTTGGCACTCTACAAAGCCCATGAAATATTTAGCCACACCCCCTTTTCCCGTCTCTTCCTGTCCCCGCTCAGCTGAGTAAGGAGCAGGGGTTGGACATGTCTGCAGAGCAGGACCCGGTCAGAGAGCAGGGCTGGTACCTCAGCAGGAAGCAGCGACAGCGTCTGTTTGAAGAGCACGGTGTCCAGGGTTGGACCCTCGTTCAGTTCCTAGGGGACTCGGTCCTCATACCTGCTGGGGCCATGCACCAGGTATTTACTGGACACATACACATAACAGCATGTCTACATCAGAATGCATAGTTACACAAGCATGTCTGCAGAACCCTCCTCACTAGCAACATGGAGAACTAATGCGTCCGTCCCTGTGTGGTGTGTCCTCCTGTACTTCTGCTACCTGACACAGATAGCTACGTCAGGTGTAGCATGAAGTCATCCATCATGTTGTCTGTCTCCCTCTCTCTCTCAGGTTCAGAACCTCCACAGCTGTGTTCAGGTCATCAATGACTTTGTTTCTCCTGAGCACGTAGTCAACTCCTTCTACCTGAGCCAGGAGCTGAGAGCCACTAAGGAGGAGGTCAACTATGAAGATAAGCTACAGGTAGTGGAGCAGTGTCTTCACATCCGGTCCATGTGCTGTGTTCAGTCGTCACCAGCAGACAAACACAACACCCAGATTAAACCTGACAACAGTCGGGTGTCCGGGTAGCGTGGCGGTCTATTCCGTTGCCTACCAACACGGGGACCGCCGGTTCGAATCCCCGTGTTGCCTCCGGCTTGGTCAGGCGTCCCTACAGACACAGTTGTCCGTGTCTGCAGGTGGGAAGCCGGGTGTGGGTATGTGTCCTGGTCGCTGCACTAGCGCCTCCTCTGGTCAGTTGGGCTGCCTGTTCGGGGGCGGAGGGCTGGGGGGAATAGCGTGATCCTCCCATGTGCTACACCCCCCCTGGTGAAACTCCTCCCTGTCAGGTGAAAAGAAGCGGCTGGTGACTCCACATGTATCGGGGGAGACATGTGGTAGTCTGCAGCCCTCCCCGGACCGGCAGAGGGGGTGGAGCAGAGACTGGGACGGCTCGGAGGAGTGGGGTAATTGGCCAGATGTAAAAGCGCTCTCCCCCATTTCCTGTCTGCCTCCACTATCACTGTCTAATAAATAAGCCAATGCACACAATGTGCTATGCTGGAGTGGTGTAAAGCACACCACCATTGGACTCACGTTCTCTGGAGTGATGAATCCCGCTTCACTATCCGGCAGTCTGATGGACCAATCTGGATTTGGCGAATACCAGGAGAACCCTACCTGCCTAAATGCATAGTGCCAACTGTAAAGTTTGGTGGAGGAGTAATAATGGTCCGGGGCTGTTTTCCATGTTCTTGCCTCTCAGTTCCCCTGAAGGGAAATCTTACTGCTACAGCAGACAATACCATTCTAGAGAATTGTGTGCTTCCAAGTTTGTGGCAGCAGTTTGGGGGAAGCTCTTTTCTGTTTCATCATGACAATGCCCCTGTGCACAAAGCGAGGTCCATAAAGACATGGTTTGCTGAGTTTGGTGTGGAGAAACTAGCCAACATCTTTGGGATGAATTGGAACACCAACCGTGAACCCGGCCTTCTCCCCAACATCAGTGCCTGACCTCACTGATGCTCTTGTGGCTGAATGGGAGTGAATCCCCGCAGCCATGTTCCCAAATCTAGTGGAAAGCCTTCCCAGAAGAGTGGAGGCTGTTACAGCAGCAAAGGGGGGCTCAACACCATATTAATGCCCATGGGTTTGGAATGAGATGTTCATCAAGCCCATATGGGTGTGATGTTCAGCTGTCCACATCCTGTTGGCCATGTAGTGTATATTTGATTGAGCCTGGTGTGTCACCTGTTCACCAACAGGAGATAAATGAGCGATAACGGTAGTCATTTTGGCTGATAAAATAAATGTGGATATTGCCAGTTATTTTGTATAGAAAAAGGCGAAGCAACAGACATTCCTGTCAGTCAGCCAAAGTAGCTGAAGATACTGCGGTTCACTGGCTGTCAATCACAATGGCTATCTATCAATCACAATGACTGTCAGTCACAATGGCTATCGATCACAATGACTATCAGTCACAACGGCTATCAGTCCTAATGGCTTTCAGTCACAGTGACTATCAATCACAATGGCTATCAGTCACAGTGGCTATCAGTCACAATGACTATCAATCACAATGGCTATCAGTCACAATGGCCACAAGGAACATCCTCTGCTCGTCTCTTCATCGATGTTTTTTAAAGAAAACTTAAACGGTTTGTTTTGGTGCTATTTTCCATGCTTCCTCCTCCTCCTCATCCTCCTTCTGCTAGTTAAGGCCGTCTGTGACTCACCTGGTGGACTGTGCTGTCAGTAGACGGGGTCTGTCAGTAGGACATGACGACAGCTGTGTTCACCACGCTTTGCACCCGCACACCAGCACATGATAGATACAGCCTGCTTCATACCCCCCTCTTTCTTTTCCTCTTCATCTTCCCCTTCCTCTTCCTCTCTGTCATCCCCTCTCCTAAAATCGTCCACTGTTCAGAAGACATTTCTACCTTTTCTGTCTCACCGATTTAGCCTCTCTTCTCTTTCTTTCTCATGCTTCAAATCCTTCATTACACAACTTATAGTGTGTGTGTGTGTGTGTGTGTGTGTGTGTGTGTGTGTGTGTGTGTGTGTGTGTGTGTGTGTGTGTGTGGGCCCTGTGATGGCCTGGCGGCCTGTCCAGGGTGTCTCCCCGTCTGCCAGCCAATGACTGCTAGGATAGGCTCCAGCATCCCCGCGACCCTGAGAGCAGGATACGCGGTTTGGATGATGGATGATGGATGGATGATGGATGGATGGATGATGGATGGATGATGGATGGATGGATGATGGATGGATATTTCAGAAATGGGAATGAGTCCCCACTCCCCCTATCTCTTGCTTCTGTTTTCATCTCTATATTACCGTATTGGTCTGAATATAAGAGAGGTTTTTTTTTTTTTTTCTGGTCTGGACTTTTAAATGTCAGTATACATTCACAACAGCAGGTGGCGCCAAATATTTGTAAAATAAGTGTTTCGATTCTTACTGAAGCAATCCAGCCCATTTTTGTTTTTTAATTCTGATTTGTTTCAAGAATGTTCTACAGTTCGACTTGACTTGGATGGTTATTGCAGTTATTGGACCTTTGATAGGCTGCATGGTGGTTTTCTTCACTATGAGATGGAGAGTCTAATTGGTATTAGAAACACCAATAGACTACACGTTATTTTAATTTTTATGGTTGTTAAAAACATCAGCCTACCTGGTTTTATTCAATGGGTTTTATTGTCATTATTTTCAAATAACATAAATTTCTTCATGAAAAAAAACGTTGGAATTCAGAAAGTATTTTTCCAAAAATGAGTCTTGAAAAGCGTGTGTGTGTGTGTGTGTGTGGGGGGGGGGTCAGTTTATAATCAGGGTCGTTTTATTTTTGGGTTAACACGGTACACTCCCTGTCTTTAACAGCCTTCTTTGACAAGAGTCAGATGGACAGGCTGGACCATGTTCCTTCAGGTCTGTAGAGTCAGATGGACAGGTTGGACCATGTTCCTGCAGGTCTGTAGAGTCAGATGGACAGGCTGGACCATGTTCCTGCAGGTCTGTAGAGTCAGATGGACAGGTTGGACCATGTTCCTGCAGGTCTGTAGGGTCAGATGGACAGGCTGGACCATGTTCCTGCAGGTCTGTAGAGTCAGATGGACAGGCTGGACCATGTTCCTGCAGGTCTGTAGAGTCAGATGGACAGGTTGGACCATGTTCCTGCAGGTCTGTAGAGTCAGATGGACAGGCTGGACCATGTTCCTGCAGGTCTGTAGAGTCAGATGGACAGGCTGGACCATGTTCCTGCAGGTCTGTAGAGTCAGATGGACAGGCTGCACTGTGTTCATGCAGGTCTGTAGAGTCAGATGGACAGGCTGGACTGTGTTCATGCAGGTCTGTAGAGTTAGATGGACAGGTTGGACTGTGTTCCTGCAGGTCTGTAGAGTCGGATGGACAGGCTGCACTGTGTTCATGCAGGTCTGTAGAGTCAGATGGACAGGCTGGACCATGTTCCTGCAGGTCTGTAGAGTCAGATGGACAGGCTGGACCGTGTTCCTGCAGGTCTGTAGAGTCAGGTGGACAGGTTGGACTGTGTTCCTGCAGGTCTGTAGAGTCAGATGGACAGGTTGGACTGTGTTCCTGCAGGTCTGTAGAGTGAGGTGGACAGGCTGGACTGTGTTCATGCAGGTCTGTAGAGTCAGATGGACAGGCTGGACTGTGTTCCTGCAGGTCTGTAGAGTCAGATGGACAGGCTGGACTGTGTTCCTGCTGGTCTGTAGAGTCAGATGGACAGGCTGGACTGTGTTCCTGCAGGTCTGTAGAGTCAGATGGACAGGCTGGACTGTGTTCATGCAGGTCTGTAGAGTCAGATGGACAGGCTGGACCATGTTCCTGCAGGTCTGTAGAGTCAGATGGACAGGTTGGACCATGTTCCTGCAGGTCTGTAGAGTCAGATGGACAGGCTGGACCATGTTCCTGCAGGTCTGTAGAGTCAGATGGACAGGCTGGACCATGTTCCTGCTGGTCTGTAGAGTCAGATGGACAGGCTGCACCATGTTCATGCAGGTCTGTAGAGTCAGATGGACAGGCTGGACTATGTTCCTGCAGGTCTGTAGAGTCAGATGGACAGGCTGGACTGTGTTCCTGCAGGTCTGTAGAGTCAGATGGACAGGCTGGACTGTGTTCATGCAGGTCTGTAGAGTCAGATGGACAGGATGGACCGTGTTCCTGCAGGTCTGTAGAGTCAGATGGACAGGTTGGACCGTGTTCCTGCAGGTCTGTAGAGTCAGATGGACAGGCTGGACCGTGTTCCTGCAGGTCTGTAGAGTCAGATGGACAGGCTGGACCATGTTCCTGCAGGTCTGTAGAGTCAGATGGACAGGCTGCACCATGTTCCTGCAGGTCTGTAGAGTCAGATGGACAGGCTGGACCGTGTTCCTGCAGGTCTGTAGAGTTAGATGGACAGGATGGACCATGTTTGTGCAGGTCTGTAGAGTCAGGTGGACAGGATGGACCATGTTTGTGCAGGTCTGTAGAGTGAGATGGACAGGCTGGACTGTGTTCCTGCAGGTCTGTAGAGTCAGATGGACAGGCTGGACTGTGTTCCTGCAGGTCTGTAGAGTCAGATGGACAGGCTGGACTGTGTTCCTGCTGGTCTGTAGAGTCAGATGGACAGGCTGGACTGTGTTCCTGCAGGTCTGTAGAGTCAGATGGACAGGCTGGACTGTGTTCATGCAGGTCTGTAGAGTCAGATGGACAGGCTGGACCATGTTCCTGCAGGTCTGTAGAGTCAGATGGACAGGCTGGACCCTGTTTCTGCAGGTCTGTAGAGTCAGATGGACAGGCTGGAATGTTCCTGCAGGTCTGTAGAGTCAGATGGACAGGCTGGACCATGTTCCTGCAGGTCTGTAGAGTCAGATGGACAGGCTGGACCATGTTTCTGCAGGTCTGTAGAGTCAGATGGACAGGCTGGACTGTTCCTGCAGGTCTGTAGAGTCAGATGGACAGGATGGACCATGTCCCTGCAGGTCTTTAGAGTCAGATGGACAGGCTGGACCCTGTTCCTGCACGTCTGTAGAGTCAGATGGACAGACTGGACTGTTCCTGCAGGTCTGTAGAGTCAGATGGACAGGATGGACCGTGTCCCTGCAGGTCTGTAGAGTCAGTTGAACAGGCTGGACTGTGTTCATGCAGGTCTGTAGAGTCAGTTGAACAGGCTGGACTGTGTTCCTGCAGGTCTGTAGAGTCAGATGGACAGGCTGGACTGTGTTCCTGCAGGTCTGTAGAGTCAGATGGACAGGATGGACCGTGTTCCTGCAGGTCTGTAGAGTCAGATCGACAGTCTGGACCATGTTTGTGCAGGTCTGTAGAGTCACAGTATAAGATTTGACTGTTCTTGCTGTCGGGAGCAGATAAGTGTCTAATGGTTGACCTCATTTCAGCCGCTGCTGGCATCATTCTGTGGTAACATGGTAATCTAGGGTAGAATCCCATCAAGCATTGCCTGTCCATACAGACAGTCTTCTACCTGTAGGTAATTATAACAAGATGTTGTATATTGACCCACATTCAATATACATATTGTAAAGACTTGGAGGTACTGTGTGATGCATCCTACATCGTTGCACAGCCTCATTAGCAGGCACTCCCAATTTTAAAAACAACTCAAATTCAGCCAAGAAATGATTTGGGGAATTCTTTCTAGGAAATTTGAACTTTGATGATGTGGAGTGTGAATAAGGTCCTCTGCCTCCCAGACGTCCATCTTTAACCTCTCTCTTCTCTCCGTCTTTCTGCCCAGGTGAAAAACATTTTGTACCGCTGTGTGAAGGAGGTGGTGACCTCCCTGAAGCGGGCCAGTGCTGAAGGTGCCGGGGAAGACAAGAACGCATGATACCCCATCTTCCTCAACCCTCTCCTCCTCAGAGGTTCACAGGGGTCATTGCTGGGATCCTTGTAGCTGGTTGCAAAAAAAACAAGTTGTTTCTGAAAAAGGGGATGAAACCACCATCGGCATGTCATCTTCACTGCCTGCTCCTGGTCAGCCGGCTCAGCAGGTGCTGTGAGTTGGCACTTGGTCATGTCATGTAAAACTGTAGCTGTTCTGGAGCTATGTCATGTCATTTGGGACTTTGTCGTGGAACCTTCAACACCGACCTCGTGACCTGAGGCAAGGTCATGTGAGGAGAAAGGCATTTGAGGCTTTCTTTTCCAGAAATTAAGTGATGTGGTCAAGAAGGCCTAGTCACAATGGCTTCGTCACATGACCCAACAGCAAACACATCATGTGACCTGAGAATATGCATGGACGGACAAATACAGTAACTGTGATGGTAGTTCACATCATCCCAAACCTTCAGTGCCAAGTAGACTTGGAGCAGAAGGCCTGTGGGCCTGTGGGACAGACAGCCTTGTGCTTTCTAAGATAATTTTATGGTTTCTCTGTTTTAATGGGCTCAGAAAATCAGTCGGTCGAGAGGAAATCCTGTAAAGAGATGAGGACTTAAGACTGAAGTGGCTAGCCTTATTAGAAACCACTACATTTTGTGTTTCATGGCATGTGCCAACATGTCCTCAACGTCCTCTTCTCAGCGGGGTGGAGAGAAGCCCAACAAGCATTAAAAGCAACTTGGCACTATAACTCTAATGAAGACCAATAGTATTTCAGTTTGTACCACACAGGCTGGTGGTAGCGGGATGTCCCTCATAGGGCAAGCGTAGGTGGAAATGAGCCTCGCAGGATGCTGGAGTACTGAGGGAGATGCAAGTAGGTGGCCCCAGGTCTATCAGTCCATGTGTCCTTGAGCAAGGCATGAAATCTCTTCCTGCTCTCTTGTTGTAAGCTGTTCTGGGTAAGTTGTCAGCTAGTGTTTTTAATGTGCTACGCTTATTTCAAGTCTGTGCTCGTGGTCCACGGATAAGTCTCAGACTTGGCTGATCACCGCAGCATCACCAGCAGCAGCAGCAGCAGGAGAACAACTGTGATTTTTACAATGATTAAACCCTGAAAAACGTTTAAAACTATCAAACGCTGAATCAGTTCATCTGGACACCTTTATCGACCGATACGTTTCATCATCTAGTACCTGTCAGACATCTGTCAATAACATCTGTCAGTAACATCTGTCGGTAACATCTGTCAGTAACATCTGTCAGACATCTGTCAGACATCTGTCAATAACATCTGTCAGACATCTGTCGATAAAATCTGTCAATAACATCTGGCAAACATCTGTCGATAGTATCTGCCAGACATCTGTCAAACATCTGTCAGACATCTGTCGATATCATCTGTCCATACCGTCTGTCTATGGTAAACGCTGCGTCCAGATGGACTGATTCAACCTTCTGTGGTTTTCTAAGCTGGGTTGCTGCGCATGCGTCAAGACGTTTAACACACAACGCAGAACATGTCAGAACTCTTCATGAAAGCTCTTTCAGTCCGCAAGCAAACAGCGTCGCTGTTCTCATTTGTTCGTGTGTCTGAGTAGTTGGTCTGTTGTCGTTTCCCTCCTGTTGTGTTTGTTCTTGGCTCTTTTCATACGGAGTAGTTTTTCCTCCGGTGTATTTATTTCATAGTTTTGATATTTCAATGTTATTGAGCTAAAAACATTGATGTAAATGTGACTTGTACAGTTGTGTTTTTGCCACATGGTGTCCAGTTGTGATACGGCTCTACTGTGATGGAGGACACACACCAGCTCATGCCTGTAACTTTGGGAAGTGTTGCTGAGCTCTACTGTCCTCATGCCATAAAATACTTTGTATGAAAATGAACTGCCAAACTATTGTAAAGACGGTGTAAAGTTGTATTATGTGAAGACAAGAAGACCTAAAAGGCTTATACACTTCAGCATCTTATTAAAACGGTATTCACTGTAAAGTTAAGGCATTTATACAACATAATGTCATTTATTTAAGAAACCTGTCTTGTTTCTCTTTGGTTAAAAAGTTGCCATAGTGAACTTTTGAAGTAAATGATACAACAATGAAAAACTATGTTGTGTACATATATACATATATACATTCACTGAGGTATTTTTTTAAAACATGGCTTGCTTCAATTTCAGATTTTAAGGTGCAAATGTTACATGCTTTGTACATTGAAGTTCTAAAGGGTTTTACATTTTCCATTAAAATGGATTTATCAACCTTGTGGTTGCTGTGGTTTGCATACCGGCCAGTCAGGGACTGTGTCTCACTTGTCCCAAACTCGAGGAATGGATGTGTACTAACGAGTCAGAGGCTTTGGTACAGTGCAGAGTGCAGTACACTGCTGAGCTGGTTTCTATACATGACTAGAGTGCTACAAAGGAAGGGACAGGGGTTAGCTTAGCCTGTTAAATTGCTAACTATGCATTATATACTACATAGCTGATGTTCGAGCTGTACTTTCCCTGCTCACCCTTATTACAGCCGGGCAGCAAAAGTGAGCCGGGTGTCTTTGTCCAGTTAGTTTTCCCACTCCTGCGGAATCCCAAGATGTGTTCTCAGGTTAACTGGCAGATTGAATCTCTCCCACACTTCCTGGGTCTTCCTCGAAGTGGACCCCTACATGGAATGCCGTTTCCAATTCAAGCTGGCTACTGACCACCACCTTCCCGAGTAACCGAGTTCTACCCTGCTGGGAAAACCCTCCTTCCTGCCGCTGGGATCCATCAGCCCAGAGTTTTGCTTTGAGTCCGTCACTGTCAGATGTAATGCATCGCTGTAACCGCTAGTGGGCGTTTCTTGTATTTTTTGGGGGGGGGTGTCTTGTACTTTGGGGGCGTGTCTTGTACGTTACGCCCCTGTCCTTCAGTCCGCAGACGTGCTGTTGGGTTTAAAGTTCTGCTGGGCGTCCAGCACAACGTCTGGACGGACGTCTATCTGTCGTCCTTTTGATGGTACTGAGTAAAACTCGTGTTCGCGAGTATTCTCTCGCAGTACTAGAGCGCCACTTCGTTACACTGAGTCGTATTGGCTACTGTGAAAGAAGTCTGCGTTTTTATTCAACAGTACCTGTCTGCGGACTGCCAGACAGGGACGTAAGGCACAAGACACGCCCCCTAAGTAAAAGGACCGCCCACTTGCCAGTTCGTGAAACCTTCACGTTACAGAAACCTTCACATGACATTAAAAAGACCGGGCCGCTCCGTAAGCATTTCACTCCAGGGCAGAAAGTGTGGGGCATAAACCACTTGTCACCCCAACACAGATATTTCTGCCTCCTCCTCATCTAAAACCCAGACTGATGGGACATGTTGTGAAAGCAGGGAACAAAGACGGTGATGGACTTCACTATCTGAGACAGATGTTTCCAAGAATAACTGGTGCCAAGATGAAGGAAGGCCTTTGTGTTGGTCCACAAGTCAGACAGGTCCTCAGTGACAGGGAGGTAGAAGATCTGCTAGTGGGCCAGGGAAAACAGCATGGAAGGCGTTTCAGGATGCTGTGGGGGATTTCCTTGGCAACTACAGAGCACCAAACTCCACTGAGCTGCTGGACCACATGCTTAAAGCACACAAAACCATGAAGTGACACAGGTCTATGAAAATTCCTGTTGTGCACCACACGTGGACTTCTTCCCTGCTGGACTTGGTGCAGTCAGTGAGGAACATGGTGAAAGGTTTCACCAGGACATTGGACCATGGAAAAGAGGCGTCAGGACAACTGGAATCCATCAATGCTGGTGGACCACTGTTGGACACTGAGACGAGAGGCCCCAGGTGCTGAGTACCAACGAAGATCCTCTGCAAAACGTTTTAAACTCAGCTGAACTAACACCACGTGTCGGCACCATTATGTGATTACACGTTACATCCAATACAAGGTATTTTAATGTTCCTCCACCTTCCTACGTGATGCAGCTCATCTGAAATGATGAATGATGTCTGTGTTCAGCTTGACATTGTCCATCATTACCTCCTTTTTCCAGGTAGCGAGACGTCTGAAAACGTGTCCAGTGTTATCGCCGCCTATAATCCCGTGTGTACCAGAGAGATCAGGCAGTAAATCAGATACCTCACGGAAGAAGGCCGGGTCATCAACATTCGGACCATAGGAGTGTAACGGGACACGAATAAATGTAGGCAGTTACCAAAACACATCTGCCGTCTGGCTCATTCACAGTACAGACACGTCTGAACGGAACCCCAGTCCTGCAAATCAAAATGGCCGCTCCCCGGGCTTTACTGGGGAACGTGGACTGGAAGATCTGGTTGGCCCCTGTTGAGAAATCACCTTCGTGGTCCTCGTCCCCGAGTCCGTTGATGTGAAGAAAACAGCCACACGTCTTAGGAGATTAAAATAATTTTATTGAGTACGGATCTGGAGACACACTGCCAATCCGTCGTGTGTGTCTGACTTCTTTGTGTGTCCTGGTGGGTTATATAGACCCCCCTGCTTCTCCTTTACGACACCTCTGGTCTTGATTATCCTATCAATAGAACCTTTTGGTGGTTGAGCTTTAAGAAGTGCTCATCCTGTTTCAACCTACTGAGCTTAGCAGGGGGTCCTCCTCGTACCAGACACGGTGTCTCTCCCAAGGCCCCAGGGGAGGGCAACCCCCTCCCCTACCCACATTCTTGTGGGAGACCTGTAATATATTGGTCTACATGAAGGTGTCTTCTTCACCCTCTGTTCTGGTTACATACATTGGTTACATACAGATTAATACAAAATACACTCGGATTATATTTAATATCAATCAACAATTCCCCCTTTTAGTGATCTCCTCTAAGGAGATCACTAAAAGGCTTCTAACTCCTGATCTAAGGGGTTCAGGACAAACAGGGGCATCATAGGGGGCGGTAGTTCCCCGTCTTTATGCTCGATAGCCGTGATGATGAGCCGGTTTACCAGGGAACGCAGGCAGGGTATGAAGCAACAACCGCAAGTTACTAGTATAGCCAGGAATATGGCGAGGGAAAGGAGGAAGGATATTACAACACCCTTCCACTTGCCAAATAGAGAAGCGAGCCATCTTTCAAACGGGTTGGTAATCCCAGAGTGCTCATGCATGGTTTGTGATAATGCCCTCAGACCCTCGAGGGCTCGTGTAACAGATCCATCTGGGGCGGTGTTATTGGGAATGAAAGTACAACACTGGTCCCCAAACATAGAGCAAACACCCCCTTTTTACCTCGTCCCTCTTTGCCCGGCTCTGGGTTAAATCAAAAGCCCAGGCGCACACGGTCAGCCACATCACCACGGCCAGAGCCCCAACCGCAAATCTAGTTTTTACATGATGGTGAATTCTTTTGACCGTCATGGCGCCGGCTGCTGGGTCGCCGATCTGCTGGACCGTTCCTCCCGAATCAGCTTCTTCTAGCCGGGTTTGTGATCGTCCGGCCGGCCGGGCTCCTCTATGACCTAGGGGAGAGGTTACCAGCACTTTCACCCTGTTCCAAGCTAACAGTGTGTTTTGGTGTTTCGCTGGAATCTGGTCTCTCTTCCTGGGGGGACGTTGCCTCCTGTAGGCCCTCTGGTATAGCGTCTAGGGTCCGTCCGGGCTCCTCCGCGACAGCACACTGGCTCCAGTGGTACCAGACGTCTCCTTTCCCTTTCAGCCGGACTGCGTGAGACGTCCTCTCTACCACCTCGTAGGGTCCGGTCCACCGGGGCTCCGCCCACTTCCACTTAATGGGTCGCAACAGGATCCACCGCGCCTGGGGGAGGGTGGATTCCGGTGCTGGCGTGCGTCTTTCGCCAACCTGTCGGGAGAAATCTGAAACCAAAGCCTGTAATTCTTTAAAACATGTGCTTTTAGTTCCCCCCATTGATTCTAGTCCCTCCGTTGAGGCCGCCCCTGGCCCCGGAAACTGTCACCCCGTCATTAATTCATATGGGGTGAACCCGGTCCCCTGATTGACTGATGACCTAATCGTCATTAGTGCCAAGGGAAGGGCCTCAACCCAATTCATTTTAGTTTGAGCACAAATCTTAGCCAGTTTTTGTTTGAGGTTGTGATTCATTCTTTCTACCTTGCCCTGGGACTGTGGATGGTATACGGTCCCAAAGGCGTGTTTCAGTCCTAATAGGCTCTCGACCTTTCTAAGGTCGGCCCCCCTTGAAATGAGATCCGTTGTCGGAGCGGATTTTGGAGGGGAATCCATGTCGAGGAATGTAGTGGTTAATCAAGCATTTTATAACAGTGGCGCTATCTTCCTTTTTTGCCGGCCATGCCTCCGGCCACCCTGTCAATTGATCCACACACACCAACAAATACTGGTGTCCTTTCACCCTCTTGGCTTCCCCCATATCCGTATAATCCATTACCACCTCTTGTCCTGGACAAGAGATCAGGGGAAATCCCCCCATCTCAGGTTTTATGGTGGGGCGAGGATTATACTGAGTGCAAATGGGGCAACTCTTGACGTGGTATTTAGTCATGTCGGTCAAAAAAGGATGCCACCAATGGCAAAGATTTCGATTCCTCTGAACAGCCCCTACATGCCCTATTCCGAGTCTGAGTATATGGTTACCCTTTTTTTCCTTGTTTTTTTTCTTCTTTTTTTTCACTTAATCCTACCAGCACTCTTATTAGTGCGAGACCGAGGGTAAACAGCCGCATTATTGTCCGTGCACGACCTCACGCGCGTTTTTAAATGATCTTACGCGTGCGACGAATCTCCCCGGGTTTTGCTGAGGAATCTCGGCGACACCGACCAAACGGACCACCCGCCTCTCCCTTTCTTAGGTTATTGGGAGATCGGTAACTATGTTCTTGTCCCGAGAAGATCAGTCCGCCGGTTGTCCGTTTGGCGAGCGACGTGAGATCCCACTTCTGACACCAAATTGTGGATTTTCTTATCCTCTTAATGGGCTCTTGCCCCAGCAACCTCTGGGACGAACAATCATTGGACAAATATTGGAGCAAACAGAAAATCTCTAATGCATCTGCAGATGGAGAGTCATATAATCACAGAAGTCAGTCTGTGAGGATAAGCTCCGCCCCTATACTGGAGATAGGGGTTTTTATAGCACAGTCCGTCGTGTCATACCCTATGTTTCCTGCATTAACCAAGGTGTTGTCTTACAAAGGAATGCAGGAAAACATCAGTCATGTTCTGTGCCTGGTGAGTGTCTGTAGATTTATTCTTTTACTGCCCCAGGCCGGAGTGGCCCTCATGTTTTAGTGACCCCTAGTTGTTATCTTTGTAGCACACTTGATAAGAATGACACTTACAAGGGCTGGTGTTTTTGTTGTTTTACTCCATCTGTCAAATAGACATTACAGAGGACACGTTTTCAAAGCATGGCTCACTATACGAACGGCCACACTCATCTGACGACTCTATGTCCCAGAGTGCACGGCGAGAGCCAGCACTACGTCACACAGGCTAGAAGCAATTAACCTGCAGTGCCCTCCTGTGGCGAGAACCGGCTATCACAACAACACAGCAGACAATTCTCCTCTTTACTATTAGTGAGTGGTCAATGAAGGTAAGTATATAAAATAAAAAATAGATGGGGGGCTACTAAATCCCAAGTACCCCACACTCTCCCCTCAAAAAGATAATGGCGTCCCGACATAACAAATCTACCAGTCCACATTGCATAACTTTTCATTGAAAAGATAGGTTATTACTAAGCAGGAGTCAATCTGGATACTGTACTGTAATCAGTCATAACATATAACACACATCTCCTATTAATGGTATATGTTTGCAGTAAATAATGTGCACTTGAATCCACTGCTTCGTCCGTCTTGAGGCCGGGGAGCTATAGTATCTGACTAAAAGCAAATAACTTTGTAATAGTAATATCCCTGGTGGTAACAGGTGTGTTCTAAAACCCCAATGCTACAGTAACTCTGTGTCTGGTGATCACAGGACAACTAAAATCACATAGCTATAACAATTGTAACATGTCAAAAGTTTTTTTGTTTTTTGTTTTTTTTTTGTTTTTGTTTTTTTTTTTGTTTTTTTTTTCATTTATTTATTTATACTGAGTTGTCTGATTTGCTTATCTACCAGACACACTAGGCTGCCCTAGTCTGTGATAAGTAAACACTGGTGTAGGTTTTCTATTTCTCAAAGGATATGCTTTTTCTCTGGCAGGCTGCACAGCTTCCCCTGGAGGAGGCTGCAAGGCATCTTCTGGTGGAGGCTGCAAGGCATCTTCCAGGCTCTTGTCGTCATCGGGCTCATCCTCTTCTTCAGCTCCAGATGTCTCGCCATTCTCTGACACTGTCCCATTGTCCTCTATTGTTGCAGGCTGCTCCGCAAAATCCTCTTCATCTTGACCGTCTCTTTCCTCCGGATAGAACTCCAAGGCATCTGGGCTCAGCTGACTCTGGATCCGCTCACTGGCTCTGACTGTTGGTCGTCCCACGATGCATCTCCAGTTATCCTCATCATCTGAGTCACTGTCCTGTTCCTGGTTCCACTGCATTTGTCTGTCTGTCTTCTTTCTCTCCCGTCTAGGTTTCACAGGTAAGTCCTCTTCTCTTGGTTCCACCGGCAGGAAGTCGCATGGCAGAAGAAGGTTCCTATGCATGATTCTGGTTCGTCCTTTTCCATTCTCCGGCTTCAGCTCATACACAGGGCTGTCGGCGTGCTTCCTCTGTGTTACTACATGCACCTGGTCCTCCCAGAATGGTCTTAATTTCCCCGGTCCTCCTTTCTCGTTCAGGTTGCGGATGAGAACTCTGCATCCGGCATACAGCTCTGTCCCGTGGGCCTTTTTGTCGTATAGTGTTTTGTTTCTGGCCCCCTCCTTCCGTGCTGTCTCTGATGCTAGGCGATAGGCGTCATTCATGCGGGCCTTCCACTTCTCTGCATATTCTTGAGGGGATAGTGCCTGGTCCTTTGCTCTAAGGCCAAACATCAGGTCAATGGGAAGTCTTGGATTTCTGCCGAACAACAGATAGTAAGGTGCAAATCCGGTCGCTTCATTTCGGGTGCAGTTGTATGCATGTATCACCTTTGGGAGTGACGCTTTCCAATCCGTTTTCGCAACCGCTGGCAGGTTTCTCAGCATCGCCAGAACCGTTCTGTTGAAACGCTCGACCTGACCATTTCCTTGCGGGTGATACGGTGTTGTGTGAGAACCCCTGACTCCACTGTACTCCTGCAGCTTGGCGAAGAGCTTATTGTCAAACTCCTTCCCTTGGTCATGGTGCAGCGTCGCCGGGAAACCAAATCTCAGCACAAAGTCCCCGAATACCTTCTCTGCGGCGGTCTTGGCAGCTTTGTTTCTGCATGCATAGGCTTGAACAAAACGGGTAAAGTGGTCCATAACCACCAGTATATACTCGTACCCTCCCTTACACTTCTCTAAGTGTAAGAAGTCAATAGAGACCATCTCAAATGGGTGTGTGGTCACGATGTTGGTGAGAGGGGCTCTGGTTGGTTTGTTGGGGCGCTTGGTCTTCAGGCAGCTACACACCTGTGTGATGTAATGTTCCACATCTTTCTGCATGTGAGGCCAATAGAAACGGTCCCTCAACAGGTGCAACACCCTCTCCACGCCTAGATGGCCCAGGTCTCTGTGCAGTTCTTTATATACCAGCTCATGGAACTTTTTCGGCAGGACTAGCTGAGTTCGGGTAGCTGTTTTCCGGCGCAGGATGCCATCATCATCAAGGCACAGCCGATGCTTCTCTCTCATGAGTGTCGCAACACCCCTGCTCGCACACTGTGTTTTTCCCCGAGGCCACTGATTGGAGGTTATGTACTTCAGCACCTCTCCAATGACAGCATCCTCCCTCTGGGCGTCTCTCACCGTCTGACTGGGTATCTCTGCCACAGGTGATGTATGTTCCTTCTCAAACTCGGCTAGTGCTGTGGCTATGGTTACCGGACACATCCAAGGCTCAGCTCTCTCCAGCTGTACTGACAGCGCCTGGGTCACACTGTTCATGACCTCGGGGTGTACTTCTTGTGAACAGGTCTGCATGTACTGCTCCATCGGCATGCGTGAGAGGCCATCTGCGTCCCCATTGGCTCGTCCAGGCCGGTACTTGATAGAGAACTGGAAATCGGCTAACTCTGCTACCCACCTGTGGGTGGTCGCATTCAGTTTGGCTGTCGTGAGCACATAGGTGAGGGGATTATTGTCTGTGTAGACAGTGAATGATGGAGCGTGGTAGAGGTAATCTCTAAATCTCTCACATATGGCCCATTTCATCGCGAGGAACTCCAACTTCCCTGAGTGGAGATGGTAGTTCTTCTCAGGAGTTGTCAGTGTCCTAGACCCATACGCGATGACTGCCAGCCCACCCTGTGACTGTCTTTGATACAATACTGCCCCGAGGCCCTCTCGTGACGCGTCGCAGTGAAGGATAAAGGGCTGTTCAAAGTCTGGGTAGCCCAACACTGGTGGCTGGATGAGGAATTCAATCAACTGACAGAGGACCTGTTGGTGTTCAGCTGTCCACTTAACTGGGTGAGAGGAGGGCAGATGGTCTCGGGAGCCCTTCCTCCCCTTGTCCTTTCTCTTTTGTTTGAGCTTCCCCGCTGCTGTCTTCTCTGGGGTGAGGAGGTCATAGAGAGGCCTTGCGATTCGGGAGAAGTTAGGTATGTAGGGCCGGTAATACGAGATGAATCCCAGCATCTTCCTGAGCTCTCCGATGGTCGTAGGTTCTCTCTCCTTCAGTGCCTGGACCGGGGCCACATCAGCGGGGTCCATTGTGTATCCATCCTTGGTCACAAGCCTTCCCAGGAACCTTACTTGGTTTTTGAAGAGTTCACATTTTCTTGCCGTCAGCTTGATTCCATGGCTTCTGTAGCGGTGCAGTACTCTTCTCAGGTGCTGGAGGTGTTCGTCGAATGTGGTTGAGTGGACCAGGTTGTCATCTAAATACGGCTGACAAATGTTGTCCCTCAGCCCAATCAAACATTCCTCCATGGACCTCTGGAACTCTGCTGGTGCTGAGGACAGTCCGAAGGGAATTCTCACCCATTCATATAATCCCCACGGGGTGATGAATGCAGTCAGTGGACGGCTGGACTCCTCAAGAAACCCCTGGTGATATGCCTTCCCCTGATCCAAGACAGAAAACCAGGCACTCCCCTTCAGGCTGTCGAGCATATCCTGGATGCGTGGTATTGGATGGCGGTCTGGGATGGACCTCTTGTTCAACTCACGGTAGTCACAGCAGAGGCGGAGGCTCCCATCCTTTTTCCGCACACACACGATTGGGCTTGAGTAGGGTGATTTTGACTTAGTTATCCAGCCTCTGTTCAGTAAATCCTCGAGGTATTCCTTCACTTCTTTATGAAGAGGCTTTGGGACTGATGTGTATGTCCGCTTCACCGGTGTGGTGTCACTCAGGCGGATCTTGAGCTGGAGTGATGGAATAGTCCCCACATCATGGTCATCGCGTGCGAACACACTACTCTCCTCCCGCAGTAGCTCTCTCACCTGCAGTTGTTGTTCAGGTGTCAGGTGGTTCAGAGGGACAGGCGGGTCCCATAGATCTTCCTCCTGGTGTTCCGTCTTGACATCACCTGGCCCTTTCAGCTTTGTTGTGTCTCTAATCACAGGTCTTCGTTCTGTACCTGTTGTGGAGGTCCCTGGGATGACTGGGTTCACTGTACTAGTCCCATCCACATCCAACGGCTTCACGGCGGCAGGGTAGATGGCTCTAGTTCTTTGGGTCTGCCCCAGGGGAGTCCGTGGCGGCAGTGTGATGTCATGAGCTGTGACGTTAGTCACTGGGACAGCGATGCGTGACCAGGTTCCCTTCTGTAAACATACAATGTTTTCATCCACCTTCAGGCCCTCTGGCCACTTTGGGTTCACATTAGGCTCAAAGAGGACGTTCTGGTCTGCTTGGAGGGGCCCTGCTCTAACACCACACTTAACAATCTTTGTCTGGCCCGCCGGAATAGTCATGCTTTCTCGGCCCACTTTAACCATTCCCTCACCTTCCATATCATCTTGGCTGTTTATCAGCTTCACGAGGACTTCAGCCTTCTTGTAGTCAACCGCGAACGCAATGCTTAGTGCCTTTGTGATTACACTTGATGGCTGTCCAGCTCCAGACTCTAACAGGTGTTCAATTACATTGTAACCGATGATCGGTTCTTCTGCGGTGCCCTGGTGTGTGGTTACTAGTATTGGCACAGTGAGTTCCATTGGTGGAGTCTGAGTGGTGCTATTCGGTGCTAACTGGACAGTCACTTCCACCCATCCAGAGAAAGGAATGGTTGTCTGGTTTGCTGCTTTACCAGTCAGGGTGCCAGGGCCAAGGATCTCTTCTGTGCTTCTCACCTTGGTGTGTGGGAGATGTTTTCTCCTCCATTCTTCACTGATTAGGCAGACCTGCGACCCGGTATCCCACAATGCCTGTGTGGCTACACCATCAATGTAACAGTTTATCATGTATTTCTTTCCAATTAGGTTCAGCAGCTGTGACTGGCGTTTTGAGGAGATATGACTCACTGTGGGTGCTTGCTGTTCCCGCCCTGCCTCGTCTCGCTGTCGGGCAGACACTCTGGCTTCTAGTAGCTGAATACTGTCGTCGATGAGCTTGCTGGTGACAGTACAGCTAGACGTGTCTACCTGCTCCGATTTTTCAGGCCTCTGAGCTCTACACCCTCTTGAAAGATGGCCACTCTGTCCGCATTTGAAACAGTGGTTGCACTGGTCGCCCCTTTCACTGTCTTGACAGGCTTTGCATCCGCGCTTCCTCACAGGCTGCTGCTGACGAGAAGGTCTTTGGCCAGAGGAGTGGTTCATGGCTTTTCTCATCTGTTCCATTTCTCCTTTCAGCTGTTGGATTATCTCGTAGAACGCAGACTCCTTTTGGTTCCCTGCCTGTGTCTTAAGGGCTTTCACACTCGCGGATGTTGATGGCGACGACTCCTGACCCCCGACCACTGCAGCTTCCGCTCCTCGATACTGATGTGCCTCAGCTCGCACTTCCCGCACTCTGGTTTCCTTACTGTGGGAGCTCTTCTTGAATTTCCGCTGTCTCTCTGACTCGAAACTTGCGGCCTCTATCATCTTAACAATGAGAACATCATCAGTAGTTGCTTGATCATCGAGATAGCTCTTGAGCTGATATTTTACCTGGTCACTCACTAGCCCAGTTCCCACAGCTCTTAGGAACTTCTTCTGTATCAGTTCAGGGCTGTATTGTTCATCAGAGCCAGGCTCTCTCGCTGCTGCTAAGAGTCTCTCTTTACATGCTATGGCTCGGAACAGGAAGTTCTGTGGTGACTCCTGACTGTCCTGTGTGATGTTGATTAGTCGGTGATATAGGTCCACAGAGCTATCCTCTTTGAAATGGCCGTTCAGAATGGTCCTCAGCTGAGGGAGGGTGAGTTCGGTTTTGATCTCTAACAAGTCACGGAGAGTCAGCCCAGGGCTGATGGCTCGGATTACAGCCTCTATTATCTCCAACTCGCTGTGGCCTTTTCTCATCCCCATATCAATCTGATGCGTAAGATTTATATAAGACAACTTGTCTATCTGCCCCCGTTCTCCTATTTGGCCATTTATCTTAAAGTCTCTGCGTATGGTCACTTCAGGGGGTTGGATTACTGACGGGATTGGGTTTGAAGGTTGACTAGGTCTACTGGGTTCTTTAAGACTTAGTTTCTCACTGAGGCGTGATATCTCTTCCTCAAGCGCTTTTGTGGATGCAGTAAAGCTGGACTGTAAGGCCTGATATTGTTCATGTAAGCTTGCCAATTCGGCAGCATCCTTGTTAGTACTGTCTGCACCTGCACCAGTATGTGACTCCGCCCCTCTCTGCTTCATTTCACTAGAGAGGTCCACTAGTCTGGACAGAAACTGACGTGCTACCTCTTCATCCTCCTTCTCAATTGCTTCATCCACAGTTTCACTAATAAGTCTGATCAGCGCATGCCTCTTTGTCTGGTTTTCAGTGGGGACTTTAGCAATAACACACACCTCTTTTAACTGGTCCAGCCCTAACTGCAGGAGGGTCTCACTCAGCCTGTCTTGCAGTTGCTCAAGCTCCAGTTCCATTGTTGGTCACGTGTTCTCACTCCGCTCCCCACTTCTTCTCCTGACAATGGTGGCAATGGCGCTGATCCCGGGTTTCGGCACCAATATTTGTAGCACACTTGATAAGAATGACACTTACAAGGGCTGGTGTTTTTGTTGTTTTACTCCATCTGTCAAATAGACATTACAGAGGACACGTTTTCAAAGCATGGCTCACTATACGAACGGCCACACTCATCTGACGACTCTATGTCCCAGAGTGCACGGCGAGAGCCAGCACTACGTCACACAGGCTAGAAGCAATTAACCTGCAGTGCCCTCCTGTGGCGAGAACCGGCTATCACAACAACACAGCAGACAATTCTCCTCTTTACTATTAGTGAGTGGTCAATGAAGGTAAGTATATAAAATAAAAAATAGATGGGGGGCTACTAAATCCCAAGTACCCCACATCTTTACTGCCCAAGGCTGGGGAGGCCCTCATGTGTTAGTGACCATTTGTCGTCTGCAGTGTGCGGGATTTAGTGGCCATGTGTGTGTGTCTGCAGTGAATGAGAAGTTTCATACACACAGAGAATTGGAAAACTACAGAGTACCTACGGAGTGCACATGGAGTACTATTTCTACTCCACAATTCCCCCCTTTTGTTCATCATTGAACACCTAAAGGTAACATAGAAATAATACCAATCAGCACACATAACATGCATATACAGAAATGAGAAACAGCCATGAGAACAACCGGAATCGAAAGGGTTAACCAGTGTTCGTCATAAAGTATCATTCAGACGGGGGAGTCGCTGTCATTGGAGGAGGTGTAGGAGGATTCAGAAACGAAGTCCTTGTGGGGGGGCGAGGAAAATCAGTGGTGGAGAGGGGGAAGATGAAACAAGGTCCCGGTCCTGTTGGGCAAGGAGGTGATAATACACGAGCTGAGTAGCAATGGGCACGAACTATGGGCACGATGCAGCAGGTGAGGAGTAGCAGGACACCCAGGAAAAGTGGTGCTGCTTCGGCCAGGCGAGTAAAAGACATCAGGACCCATTATCTGCATCAGCATCTCCGACATGAACTGCACCGGATCTCTACCGACCGCACCACCTTCAGGAATGTTCAGTACATGGAGATTGACCCTCTGAGATCGGTTCTCGAGGTCGTCGATTCGGTCCTGCAGAGACAGGTTTTGGGTTCGGACCATTTTGATGGTGGACTCAGCTGCAGTTAAACGTTCAAAGTTGTCACTGGTTACAGACTCCACAGAGGCAAGGCGATTTCGGACTCTCAAAGCCAAACCCAAACCTGTGGTCTCCAGAGCTAGCTAGTTTGTGCTAGTCTCATCTAGACAACCAGAGGGTCTTCATGTTGGAGGATTGGCTGGGCCAGGAGCAGACCACCCTCACCTCCTCTCTCACCCGGAAGCTAACCGGGACACCATGGAGACCACCCTCACACCGACACAGCTCCTACAGCCACGTTATGTGGCGGGTTGCTCTTAGTTCTGTCCAGCCGGGAGGTTGTCTTCCCGTGGAGCGTACCCCGGGGCCCTGGACCCGGTACCACGGGAGTGGGGGTGTTTCCCAGCCCGTCTGGAGGAGGGGGAGGAGCAGGTGTTGACGATATCTGGAGGGAAAAACTTTCAGAGAGAAACTGCACAACACTGAAAACACTGTCATTCTAGGATTCTGAAGATTCGTAGTCAACGTGATTCAGTGTTCTTCAGATACTTCCGCTATGATCCAAGTTGGTATCCGTTTGTTTCTTATGAAGTAAAAAATCAAAGAAAACTGTACAGAAGAAGGCTCACAACCATTCTAGATTTCAATTCCTCATTCCCACTACCCCTCTTATTACACAAGAACAGAACACATTGTGTCAACCCATTTAACCATGAAGAACAAAAATGAAATTATGATATGATCAGTTTGTATGTTAGTTGTTAGTAAACCAAAAACAATTTCATGCAGTCGAATGAATCGGACTTTCATTTCATCCAAGCTGTTTACAAATGTTCCGAAGTCTGTAATGTTGTACTTATCTGAAATAAATTCTCTAAAACTAAAACAGATGAGGGATGATAAAGATAGTTGTTGTCTCAGATCCTGAACGTTCAAATAAAACCTAAATTAATAAAACCATAAGGTATCTTGTAAACCATTGAAACAATGAGCTGTTTGAAGACAAGAAACAAATGCCCCCCACCTTAACTAAATGAAACAACAAGAAGCCCCTTTTCAAGGCCCCAAAAAGAGGGAGGGGGGTTTCAAAGGAAAGAAATGCTCACTTAACAATACAAAGAAATTGATGTACCCAGCCAAAACCAAATAAATCAAACCAAAAATGAGTCTTATGAGGAGGCTCAAACTCATGGTAAAAAATAACATAAACATGGCCATAGCATAGACCTTTAAACGCAGGACTCAGTAGGTTTCATTCATATTCAAATAAAATGTAATCGTCCTCCACACAAGAAATTGTCAAAGAAATGAATACCCTCTTTAAAAAAAAAGAACAACATCCTAAAACTCACACCTTAGTGTTGAAAAACAAAACAAGTTCAATTTAACACAGAGGAAAGTCAACATAAAGACAAATGAACCAATGGGTGTCTTCTAATGGAAAGAAAAACAACAACAGCTTAAAACAACATAACTGTGGTTTACACTGCCCCTCTTACTCTCAAGGCAACCCCCCCATCCCCCCATCCATCCCCCCCAAGGTGTGAAGTGTGTAGGCAGTTGGTTCCCACCAGTTATTCTTTAAAAAAATCCCAGTAACAGAAAGAAAAACAGAATAGGTAAAATTAAAAATATTGCAGCCGTGGCGTTGGACATAACAGAGTTCTGCTTAACAGTTCAGGAAATGAAGCAGGGACAGGAAATCCTTCGGTTTAGGGGAATCCTAAAGGAAGTGAGGACAGGATCAATTTAATGTGAAAAATACACCACAAAAACTTTTCAATGCAACAAAAACAAAAAACAAAAACCAAATGGATATGTCACATTTTATATGAGGTACCTCAGAAAGAAAAGAAATAGATTTCTTGAAAGGATTTAAATAATTAATGCTTCAGGTTAGTGACTTTCTAAAGCCAGTTGTTTGTCACACAAGAACAAAAGCCGGGTTGGGTCTGATAAGGATGCTAAACGAGGTGGTCTCTGAAGACTCCTCTCACACCCCAATTGTCAGGAAAACAAAAGGTTTGGAAAAGCCAAAACAAAACCTCCCCCAGCTTTTATATCCCCATTTAAGCCACTCTCAAGGACTTGCAACTTCTAAACAACACAAAATGGCCAGACGGACAAACACCAGGGAACAAACTATGAACACACACACAGACAAGTCATGTCAAACACAAAAGCCAGTCAGGGACCGTCAAGGGGCGGTTTGGTACCAATGGTTTCGTGTCATAGTCCTCTGTAGCTTTTATCTTTCCCTACTTTCACACTCTTTCTTTTCCGAGTATTCAACATTATTCCGACCAGTACATCTATTTGTTCCCGTCAGGACTTCCACCGGGGCTTCTCTTCACCCTTTTCACCCGCCACAAATACCTTCCCAACGGAACGGCATCCTCCGCCTTTCTCTCTCTCCCCTTATAACAGCTTCTTCTAACCTCCTTTGTTCTTCCTCCCTTCGTCTCGCCTTTGCCTTGGGACCCTCATTTTTTTGGTTCGTCATCATTTGTATCAGCATGTCGCTCTGCTTCTGCAGGGACTTCCACTGCGGTCCGCTCCCGCTTTTTCCTCCTTCTTCTTTTTCCATTCTACCTTTTACGTCTCCTGTCTATCTGTTAGGGACTCCAACCCTCTATTTTATTTAATCTATCCTTTAGGGACTCCAACCCTTACTCTTATGTAATCTATTGTTCAGGGACTCCAACCCTTACTCTATTTAACCTATTGTTCAGGGACTCCAACCCTTACTCTATTTAACCAATTGTTCAGGGACTCCAACCTTTACTATATTTAACCAATTGTTCAGGGACTCCAACCCTTACTCTATTTAACCAATTGTTCAGGGACTCCAACCCTTACTGTATTTAACCAATTGTTCAGGGACTCCAACCCTTACTGTATTTAACCAATTGTTCAGGGACTCCAACCCTTACTGTATTTAACCAATTGTTCAGGGGCTCCAACCCTTACTCTATTTAACCAATTGTTCAGTGACTCCAACCCTTACTCTATTTAACCAATTGTTCAGGGACTCCAACCCTTACTGTATTTAACCATTTGTTCAGGGACTCCAACCCTTACTGTATTTAACCATTTGTTCAGGGACTCCAACCCTTACTGTATTTAACCAATTGTTCAGGGACTCCAACCCTTACTGAGCTCTAAGCTTCCCTCCATTGGGGGTCCTCAATTCCCCGGGAGAGTTTTCCCAGCCTTAACCTCACCCCCTCGTCAGAGAGTGAGTGGGTGCGCCACTACCTAGGATCTTAGACAGAGGACTCCAACCTCTTCTACCGATTATCTCCTTTTTACTCTTACCCTAGGAGACTCCAACCCCTCCTTTTTTGTTAAACTGGTCGCCTTCTCCTTCCCGAGCTTAGTACAATTTAGTAATTCAGTCCAATATGCAGATTTCGTTAAAACAGGTTCTGCTTACCTTATTCGTGTTGTGGGTCGACCCCAAGCTCGGGAGGTGTCGGCGGGCAGCCACACTATCCAATTAGGACCGCTTCTTCACATCCCGGACGAGCCGCCAATTTGTTGAGAAATCACCTTCGTGGTCCTCGTCCTCGGGTCCGTTGATGTGAAGAAAACAGCCACACGTCTTAGGAGATTAAAATGATTTTATTGAGTAGAGATCTGGAGACACACTGCCAATCCGTGTGTGTGTCTGACTTCTTTGTGTGCCCTGGTGGGTTATATAGACCCCCCTGCTTCTCCTTTACGACACTTCTGGTCTTGATTATCCTATCAATAGAACCTTTTGGTGGTTGAGCTTTAAGAAGTGCTCATCCTGTTTCAACCTACTGAGCTTAGCAGGGGGTCCTCCTCGTACCAGACACGGTGTCTCTCCCAAGGCCCCATGGGAGGGCAACCTCCTCCCCTACCCACATTCTTGTGGGAGACCTGCAATATATTTGTCTACATGAAGGTGTCTTCTTCACTCTCTGTTCTGGTTACATACATTGGTTACATACAGAGCAATACAAATACACTCGGGTTATATTTAATATCAATCAACACCCCGCTGAGCAACCTTTCTTTTCTGGGTCTTGTTTCTTGTATGACGTCAGCGGACAGAGATTCTTTTTTGCATGCACATCTACACTACCAGCCTTGTCACTCCACTCAGGCAACTTTCATTTCCTCTCTCTTTTCTTTTTCTTGATTTCTCCTCCTTTTCCTCCCCAATTGTACCTGGCCAGTCACCCCACTCTTCCAAGCCGTCCCGGTCTCTGGTCCACCCCCTCTGCTGATCCGGGAGGGCTGCAGACTACCACGTCTCCTCCCATACATGTGGAGTCACCAGCCGCTTCTTTTCACATGACAGTGAGGAGTTTCACCAGGGGGACGGAGCGCGTGGGAGGATCACGCTATTCTCCCCAGTCCCCCCCCCCTCGAACAGGCACCTCGACCGACCAGAGGAGGCGCTAGTGCTGCGAGCAGGACACATACCCACATCCGGCTTCCCACCCGCAGACACGTGTCTGTAGGGACGCCCGACCAAAGCGGACAGAGATTTTAAATGAGACAACACTTCAGCTTGTTTGAGCACATGGCTCATCCACGCACATTGCAGCTAGTGAAAGTAGTGTCGCCACCTGTCGGAGGTAAACTAGGATGCATATCGAGTTTGAATAGTAGCGGTGTACACCCAAAATGCCCTAGTAAAACATTGATAAGAAGAATAAAAGTTAAAAAACAAAACAGGAGTCCCAGAGTCTCAACTGCCCAGTGCTACACACTGAAAAAAGTAAAACATGGCTGTTGTTCATGTGATGCATTTTTTCTGATTGTGAAAACCTAAAAATATTAGATTGTTTATTTGACCTAAATGTTGTGATTTAAGTTTATAGATCAACTAATTTTTTTTTTTGTTTGATTCAATATAAAATGTCGAAATGCCCTTTTTTAGATTGAGCGTGTTTCGCGCATGCGCTTTCTCTGCTCGGCCCGTCAGGCTGTAGCACGTGTCTTTCCATCCGTCATTTCAATAAGAAGAAGAGGAAGAAGAAGAAGAAGCAGCGAGTGCCTTTCTTGCCGAGGTGAAGAGACTTGAAACTGGTAAGCGAGGTATACGAAACTAAACACGTAAACATTAACCTTCATTCTTGTCTAAAATGTATAGCTCATACAGTTTGTAGTAGATATAACCTGCAGTATCCGAAGGAGGTAAAAGTACTTTTGAAGTCATTCAGAAGGTGCTCATGGGCCTAGATGCAACAAAAATGACGCTCAAAGTTGAACGTTTGTGCAACCTTCTACACAGCCAGTATTGAAACCAAGCTTTGCTGAGGATTCACAATAATGCTGGTGACCCTTGTCCTTTAGGGGGTACTGTAATTAATCCAGTCTGGGGATTGCAGTTTTCCTCATACCAAACCTGATCAGTTAATGAGCTGTTTAAGAGTCAAATGCATTTGACTGGTAGCACCAATCGAATGCAAATGTCATGCTCATGTTTTTTTTAATTTAATGAGATGCTGCTTTATGACTGCTTTTAAGTGTTTCCTACTGTGTTGACTACATGTCATGATCAATTTAATCCATTCATACATTGATACATATTCATACATTAATTCATACATTAAGCCATGCATACGTTAATTACTTCCTGTATCAAATATAGACACTCCTGCACAGAAACGTTCAAAACACAAATATTGAATTTTTGTCATTGTTGAGGGAAAATATATTGGAAATAAAAATATATATCTGTAACTGTCTGTGTGATCTCGGTCATTTATCAATCATGTTTTAATTACAGCTTAGAATTTATAAGTAATGGCAAATTAACTCATTTTTAAAAAAATGAGTTAATCTAAAACAATTTTGAGGCGAATTCCACTAGTGTTTCTGCTCCGAGGTTCATTCACATATTACCCACAATGCAACGGAGCTGTCGATGTTTTGGTTATGTTGTGGGATATGGACCATGTTAAAAACGGACATATCTGTTACAGACAGCGGTGATGTGGTGGAAGGTGATGGAGACGTTATGAGAGAAGCTAGATTAGATAACATGCTACTTCCCACCATGAGGGTAAAGAGTAGGCAAATAGATAGGGTCGCTTCGATGGCCGAGAAAAGGGGCGGAGCTAAGACCCATACACACTTGTGTCTGTTCTGATTTGCTTGACTTGCGGTCATTAACAGCTTACTTGTTAACTCTGAAAGGGTGTCTAAGAAGTCCATTATTTAACCACGTCACAATATATTTTTTGAATCTAATATTAGCAATTTTTTTAAATTGAGGTAATTTAAAATAATCAGATTTCTCTAACCTTTTAACCTATAAAAATCAATTGAATAGAGTAAATATTTCAGGTTGAAGAGAATGGATTATTTACATTGAGATAATGAAGGCAATCTGTTTTTTTTAATTGGCTCAAGTTAAAGTAATTAGCTTGCCTGAAGTTAAAAGAGAAGTTTGCTTGGATTTAAAAAGATTAAGTTAGACTGAGTGTTTTTTTAGGTTGAGCCAATGTCAAATAGTTTGTGTGATGGATTACTCTAATTTGACTAGGTTAAACCAACAAACTACTTTTTTCAGTGCAGAGTTTCCACTACCCAGCACCACGCTATGGAGACCTTTCCGGTTCCAGAGTGGTCGGCCTCTCCCTGCCGACGACCAGTCTGTTCCCGAGCCGTCGGCTGCCTCTGCTGACCACCTGTCTTTGCCGGCGATTGCCCTGATCTTTATCCGCCTTTGACGACGGTACCCCGAGCAGCCCTGCGCCTCCGAAGCAAGTTCCCTGAGTGGTCCCGCCTCTGCCCTGTCTACGTCGCCGATCTCCCGAGTGGTGGTCCCGTCCATGCCGCCGAGCTCCCGAGCAGCTGACCAATCCACATCACAGGCCTCCAGGTCATCCACCTGTCCATCCGCCGGGGCTGCTCCCTTCAGTCCTGCATTCTGGTCGCCCTCCAGATCAGTTGTGTCCATCGGTCCAGCCCTCCGGCCATCTGCCTACGATCTCTGGCCCCATTCATCCACTCCCAGATCCCTTGGTCCTGAAGCCCTACCCCAGACCCCCTCCGCCCACCCTGCTTGGGGCTCCTGCTCCGTTTGTTAGGGATGTCTGGAATTCGTCCACTGAAGGGGGGGGGGTCCTGTCATGGTTGTGTGGTCTGGGTAATCAAAGCTCCCCATTCCCTGACTAGCATTTCTGTTCCTGCCCTGCCCTGCTCACCTGCGCCCCGTTTACCTGATTGGCTGCCCAGCAGGTATATTCCCCTGGGTTGCCCCGACTCTTTGTCGGATGGTTGTGTTTAACCTTTGGTGGCCGGATGCTGCACCTCTCGTCTCAAGTCTTCCTTGCTGCCTGAATCTACATGGCTGTTTTGTAAGTCTGTTTGCCTTATTAGAACATTGTTCTAGCCCAGTCTGTCTCCGCTGTCTGCATCCTGGTCCTCAGTTCCTGCTACTAGCATGACACTTATTATGTTGGTGACGTACATTGGAAACCATTAATGTTGAAAAACAGAAATATGAATCTGAATTTGAGCTCTGACCTTTCCTAAAAAACCAAAAAGCCACATGTTCACTGAAGCTAAAACAAAACACAACAGAATGTTTGCGGTGGTTTATTTTAGAAAGAACAATTTGAATTGGAGAAACAGCAACAGACGAATGGTGATTTAAAAAGGAGCATTAAAATGATTTCCCTGTAATATAGGTCAGGAGAATGTTGTCGGTTGATTTTGATACAAAGTTGTGTTACAGGAGGTGAAGCATTGGGTCACATCAGAATCTGTAGAGCATTAGTAAGAATACGAGCAGGAGGCAATGAGATCCAGCAGGGGGCAGCACTGACAACCTGGGAGAAAACCTTCAGGTGAAAGCAACACACACTGAACTGCCACCAGAAAAACCAACGAGGAAGAAGCGTCACTTCCTGCTTCAGCTGGTTGGAACCAGAACACGCCCTGTTAAAAAAGACCAAGGATAAGAAAAGTGGTGAAGAGTGAAGAGACTGAAATACAACCAAACAAGTCTGGCCCACTTCAAGTACTGATGACACACAACTTAACTATTGTTTCTTCAACTATCTATAAGTACTAATGTGTACAGTGTACTGTCTATAAGTACTGATATGTATAGTGTACTGTCTATGTATATGTATAGTGTATGGTCTATATGTACTGATATAGTGTAGTGATATAGAGTGTACTGTTTATATGTGTTTGTATTATAATGTAGTGATGTAGTATACTGCGTATATGTATTTGTATTATAGTGTACTGTGTATATGTAGTGGTATTATAGTGTAGTGTGTATATGTAGTGATGTTATAGTGTAGTTGTATTATAGTGTAGTCTGTAAAAGTAGTGATATTATAGTGTAGTGGTATTATAGTGTAGTGTGTATATGTAGTGATGTTATAGTGTAGTGGTATTATATTGTAGTGTGTATATGTAGTGGTATTATAGTGTAGTGTGTATATGTAGTGATATTATAGTGTTCTGTGTATATGTAGTGATTTTATAGGGTAGTGGTATTATAGTGTAGTGTGTATATGTAGTGGTATTATAGTGTAGTGGTATTATAGTGTAGTGTGTATATGTGGACTGATGTGAACCAGTGTAAACCTGGTCTGGACTGATCTAGTGTTACTGACCTCTGGCCTTCCTCTTGTAGTAGATCAGACCTGCCAAAGACAAAATCAAACCCAGAAGCAGACCTGACGCTCCGATGGCGATCTTGTTTCTGTCTGATTGTGACATGGAGGGATCTGGAGAGACAGACACATGTCTCTATCTATAGACACATCTGCATGTTGACCTGTCTCTCTATGTCTTCATCACCTATCCATGGACAGAGACACACATAGATACTCACTCCAGTCCACTTTCTTAGGAGAGGGGAAACTGGCGTGTTCCACCATGCAGGTGATCTTCTCTCCAGACCTGAGATGAAATAAGTGAAGAAGAAGAAAACACAGGAAATAAACAACATATCAACAATAAATAAGACGTGATGTGATTGGATGAGGTAAGTTTGTACTTTCCTGTCTGTCTGCACAGAAACTAGTCGAGTCTGATACTAAACATCAGCCCAGTTTAAAACACGGTATTAATACACAATAAATACTCTATCGTCCATCTGGGATCTCACCTGTAAAGATCCACGGACCCCACCTTAAACATACAGCTGGTGTCTACAGAGCAGACCCTGAGGAGACACGTTCCACCTTAAACATACAGCTGGTGTCTACAGAGCAGACCCTGAGGAGACACGTTCCACCTTAAACATACAGCTGGTGTCTACAGAGCAGACACTGAGGAGACACGTTCCACCTTAAACATACAGCTGGTGTCTAAAGAGCAGACGCTGAGGAGACACGTTCCACCTTAAACATACAGCTGGTGTCTACAGAGCAGACACTGAGGAGACACGTTCCACCTTAAACATACAGCTGGTGTCTACAGAGCAGACACGGAGGAGACACGTTCCACCTTAAACCATCACTTTGTGCTTTGTTGTCCAGTCATTGTGTGTGTGTGTGTGTGTGTGTGTGTGTGTGTGTGTGTGTGTGTGTGTGTGTGTGTGTGTGTGTGTGTGTGTGTGTGTGTGTGTGTGTGTGTAAATATGAGTGTATATATATATAGTTAAAGTATGGTGTATGTATTTGGACCGGTCCATTCGGTACTGAGTCTAAGTGTTCTGACCTGGGCGTGTACTCCAGGTGGGAGTGGATCTGGTAGTACCAATCACCATTTGCCAGCTCATCGGTGGAAGTGACGTCAGAGGTCACCGGCTGTCCGTCTCTCAGCCAGGTGACACTGATGTATTTGGGGTAGAAGTTGTAGACACTGCACATCAGCATGGCCGGATGTCGGCCACTAGGGGGGGCACTGAAGTCAGTCTCACACTGGGCTCAACTGGTAAAGAATTATAATAATAATAATTATTTTTATTATCGTCATCATCATCATCATCATCATCATCATCAGGACTTGAAATTAACTTTCTGAATCAACGTCAAATGTGTAGAGTTGCTAATCCTCAGAGTATATAATATTTGAGGCCACATGGTGGCGCAGTGGTTAGCGTGGTCACCTCACAGCAGAAAGGTCGTGGGTTGGAATCCCGGGGTAGTCCAACCTTGGCGGTTGTACTGATGTGTCGTAGGTTAGTTTACATTATTACGACAGCGACCCCCAGAGGAGTTACCATAAACTGATTTACGGCAGTGCCCTAGCAGAGCTGGAATAAAGCATGTTAAACGGCTCTTCTGCGGTGAGTCGCCTCAGTCATGCCCTCCGCATTGAGGACTAGACTCTGTTATACCCAGACCTCAAAGAGGGCTCATGAAAACCCGGCACGTTACTGTAACATGAGATTCATCCTAGATCTGCTGGATGATGCAGATTTAGTAAATCCTGAAGCACTTATTTTGTTCCTAGACTTCTATGAGGCCTTTGACGCGATTGAACTCACGGTTCTGTTACAGTCCGTCGAGGCGTTGGGCTTTGGGAATAACTTTGTTGGCATCGTCAATAAGTTTTACAAAGATATGAATAGTTCTGTTATGATGAACTTTAACAGCTGTAAAAGAGTCCAGATGAACAGAGGGCTCCGCCAAGGCTGCCCTGTTCCTCCTCCCTTATTTATTTGAGGGGCTGAATTCTTATCAGTTAATATCGTGAATGATGGACGTTTGGAAGGAATGTCGGGTTTTGGTGGAGAGTTAAAAATCTCACAACTGGCAGACGACACCACTTTGTTTTGAAGGACAAGAAGCACGTGAGGAACTCTGTTACCTCAGGTATCCAGTGTTCCAGGGCCTCGGACCTGCGACTAAATGTGTGCACATGTGGAATGTTGTCTGTGCGTGATTGTAGCGATTGTGTAGTTGGAAACATCCGGTAAAAGAGTCCGTTCAGTATCTGGGAATATATGCAACTACACATCTTACAGCTAGACAACATCTCCATTTCTCCAACAGATTAAAAAGACCAAGTCTGTCTTCAGGATTGGTCTTGGAAGGGGTTTATCTATTTTAGGAGGAGTTCTCCTCTCCAAAGCAGAGGGCCTGTCTCGCTTTGTGTGTCCATCTGTGTCTCTATTGGTTTATGGTTCTACCGCCACAGAAGCAAATAGAACTTTCTTAAATGTCATTTGGAAGAATAAACCACACCAGCTTAAACCATGTGTCCTGTCCAGCAGTGAAGCAGAAGGAGGTCTGGAAGTTCTAGATTCCGTTGATTCTGGTAACACAACACAAAAACACGCTCACACTTGTTGTGTGATGGTGAAATGTCCCATAAGTGTTGGACTGGTGTGGAGTCTCGTGACTCTGTCCCGCCTTTAACATGAGACACGTGACCTGGTGCTGTCTTCATCCAGAAGATGTGCTCTTCAACATCTGATTAATTGTGTTACTGTAGATGCAACATGTGTACTCACAAACAGGAGTTGTGTAAATCATTACCTAAGATCCCTGCTTGTCTCCAAGAAGTGAGTCTTTCCTTAAACCTCTCAGCCTTGAAACAACAACACAAGTAACGAGCTGCTGACCTACTACCACACTTGTGTCCTGACAGCCGTCTGTTACTTTACATGTGTACACGTGTACTCCCCTTCTGTTTTGTTGTGTGTCTGTTCTTTGTTTGTATTATGTTGTTACCATTTATTAAGGGTCCAAGCCCCAGGGGCTGGGGACCCCTATTGTTTCTGCTCAGTTCTTTATTTTTATTTTTCCGTTGGTAAAAGTGGTACTTCAGCCTACACCGTAACAGATTCTACAAAACCCTTTGGAGGCCTGGTACAGAACTTCGCACTTACCCCACATGCAAAAAATAACACATGTCAACCAGTTGGTGGCGCTATTTTGAAGGTCAACGCGTTTTGGCGTGTAACTCCCAAATCGTACATCGGACGTTCAAAACCTTTACAAGCACAGATTCACTGAGCACAGCTGAATCACGTGGTATAGGCCACGCCCATTTATGCCTGTAATTTCATTTCGCAAATTTGCGAAAATAGCCAAAACTACTTGTTCGAACTCCTCCTAGGCCGTGCCATCGATTTACACGAAACGTGGCACACATCATCTACATTCACTCAAGGCAAAACGTTATCGAAAGAATTTTGATCCGTTGCTCGGTTTTGATTTGACAGATCAATGAACCTTGACTGAAAAACGGTGATTTTCCATGACGGTGCCATAACTCATCACTGCATTGACATATCAACTTGAAATTTTAAAAGTATGTCACCTATTGTCAAAAGATCCTAAACCATGAAATGCGTTTCATTTGTCCAGTAGGGGGCACTATAAATTGGAGAAGTTTATATCTCATAATTGGCACCATGGATGTGGATGACATTTGGGGTGCACAATCTAGGACCGTACTGGAGTTGATACATGCAATTTGGTAATGATTGAAAAAAGTGGGCGTGGCTTATGACAAAAATGTTAATTTCATTTGCAAAACTTCAAAAATGCCCCTAAATGTCCCCCAAATCCCCTGCACATCCTACAGAGCTGAGATGTTGTGAGCAGATCCAGTAAGTGATGCCAACACTTTGCTGCACTGCAACATATGGTCAATTCAGAAGTCCGTCACTCTATATTTTTCAAAATATGAAAAATTATAAAACATAAATATTTCGGCACAGATTCATTCAATTGCTACCAACATCGCCACAGACATTCTGGAGAATGAACATATCAAGGGGGTCAAAGGTCATTCTAATCGGTCAAAACCTGCATCCACACCAATGTACAATATATGCCTGTACAGTGTACAATATACCTAATATTTTTTATTTTCACACATATTTGATCAAACTATTCCAAAATACCTGATAGGACACGTGACACTGCCAGCATGACGTGTGAATGTGTTCAGATGTTTATCAGCGACGGTTTTTGTGTTATAAGCGTTTAAAATATAAGGGACAACATGCAGCTCTTTAGCAGCAGCTATGCTATTGGTTCAAGGTGGCGGATCTTGTTCACAGCAACTCCGATTAACACGAAACTTGGTCCACCAATAAGTCATGACGCCCTGAGGTTCTGTGCATTATGTACTGTTAATTGGCCCCTAGGTGGCGCTATGCTGCAACATGAAATGCGCTAAAATTATATATCCAAACTACTTGTAGCCTGTCAGTGTGATCAAACTGAAGCTTTGCAGCTAGCAGCTATGTACTCTTGTGAGCACCCTTCAGTAAAGGACATTTTATAATGCAAACCATTATCACCCCAAGTCCACTCTACTGCCCTTTGACACGGCTACACAACGCACTACAGGAGTATAACTACACATTTCTTTCAGAATCAGCAAACAAGTCACAGAATGACCCATAGCAGCTGTAAGATAAGCCTCTGCTTCCTCATCTCTGGCTCAGACACCGCCATTAGCTGCGTCTGTTAAGAACTAATCTCAGTTTCCTGATGACGCCTTCACGCATTCACTGCATAGATGCTGAACTCAGATGCAGCATACTCATGCTTCATTATATCCTCCTACTCCCACTTCAGCAGGTTTAATTAAAACACAAATAAGTTCCCTGAAGCTCAGAACAAGGTTTCCAGCAGGCTGCATTTCTCCCACTTTACTGAATAACTCACTGCAAGGCTGCCAAGAAACCCTCTGAAGTTAGTGGAAGACAACCTCTTCGCTCCTGTCAGCCCCACACTTGCCTCGTCCATGGGAGGGAACACTAGAATTGTACTTCTCCTAAAACAGATACTACACGCTCTTCCACTGTTATTACTCAGTACTTAACACTCCACATTGTTGACAAGTATGTACAGCCTAATACTACTCATTTCCCCACCTCATCCCTACATGTCATTATATTCTTTTAGACACATATGTTGTTTTTCTTCCAGCCCCAACCCACACGATGTTAATAACCTGTTCCGGGTTCATCAATAATCCTTTGTTGACGTCATAGATGATCAATAGTTGTGCGCTGTGTTCACAACCATCCTCATACACCATCTTGAGGGACAGCTTTACGACCACCGTCGCTCTTTCAGACTGAGACTTGCATCTGTCTAATAAGCAAACAGCTCAACTAGCGAGGCTCCTACAGACAGCCAGACCCGACTTACATACATGGGGGCTTGGAGCCCGTTAATACCTGCTGGCAGCGCTGCTTTATGTCGGGGACTGTCTCACACCCTGATTGTGTTCTTCTGACGTAGTTGTGTAATTATACTGAACCTGATGTGTGTCCGTAATACTACACACCTGTTTTATGTACCATGTTCTATTGTTCACTAATACACACACATACACACACACACACACACAAACACGGATACGCGCGCAAACACACACACGCACAGACGCACACACACACACACGGACACGGACACACGCGCGCACACAAAAACGCGCGAGCATATACACGCGCTCACACCGACACACACAACTCACAGACGCGCGCACACACACACGGACACACGCTCGCGCACACAACTCACAGACGCGCGTGCGCACACAACTCACAAACGCGCGCGAAAAATTACACACGCGCGTACACACAGACACACACACATACATGCACTACTAATAGTATTAGTAACAGTAGTAGTAGTAGTCATAATAATAGTACTACTAATAGTTATAATAACAGTACTACTAATAGTAGTAGTAACAGTAGTAGTAATAGTCATAATAATAGTACTACTAATAGTAGTAGTAACATTCGTAGTAATAGTCATAATAACAGTACTACTAATAGTAGTAGTAACAGTAGTAGTAATAGTCATAATAACAGTACTACTAATAGTAGTAGCAACAGTAGTAGTAATAGTCATTATAATAGTACTACTAATAGTAGTAGTAACAGTCGTAGTAATAGTCATAATAACAATACTACTAATAGTAGTAGTAACAGTAGTAGTAATAGTCATCACAGCAGAGCAGCTCACCTGTCTTATCCAGTATTTTTCGATACTGTATCTCTATAGTAGGTTTGCAGTATCTCACTTTCGCAGCTCTCATCTCTGCCAGAAATGCAGGATCGTTGTTAAAGCGCTCTGCGTTATAGATACCATGATGATCATATCCAACCCACTTCCCCACAGTGCTGTTAAACCTGCGATATTCTATCTTATTGAAATAAACAGGGCGGATGTACTCTATGTCAGGAAGCTCAGAGGAGGTGAACACACATGTGTCCAGGTAATACCACAAAAACGCATCTGGAACAGAAAGAGAAACAGGTTCAAGTTACTTAGTTGAATTGTTTTAAAGACAATAATTAAAACCTCTTTTCTAACAACACAGCAGAGTCCATCCAACAGAGACTGATTTACATATTTTATCTCACCTGCTCCATAGAAACCCACGACCAGGAGGGAGCAACACACAACAAGGCAGCATGAAGCCATGTGTCTGTCTTGCTGATGAACACAATAAACTGTCCTCCTTTACAGACTGACTGGTGTGGACTGCCCCCTGGACATAAACCAGTCCACCACCCAATCACCTCACTGGGCTGGCTAGCTCTCCCAACATCAGCCAATAGAAAACACAGAGGCCTGGCACGTCATCTGTTATCAGGTAGAGGGTAGAGTCTAATGCTGGAAAGGGACAGAAACTCACAGGTTCGAGCCTGTTCGGGGACTGAGAAGCTTTGGCCGTTGACAGAATGACAAGAGGACATGTGTTGTTAGTATAGCGCCCCCTAGCTGCAGGACACTCAACATGTACACAATACACACTCAAAATGTACACAATACACACTCAACATGTAGACAATACACACTCAACATGTACAAGAACACACACACACACACACACACACACATATATATGTGTGTGTGTGTGTGTGTGTGTGTGTGTCTGTGTGTGTTGTAGTGTGCACATTAACCGGGTAGTGTGCCCCCCCCCCCCGCTTGGATGGTTAATGTGGATGGAAGGAAGGTGCAACTCCTCTTGGTAGGATATTTGCATATGTAAATCAGCAGCAGCCTTCAGCCTAATGAGTCATGAAGTGAGGCCATGTGAGGAACCACAAGTTGTGCTAAATGAAAGAACAGACGTTGGCGATATCATTCTGTCTTTAGATCAACGTCCCCCACTTGTATAACGAGGCTATTAGCATCAAAGAACACACACATGAGCCTCCTCCTCCTCCTCCTCCTCCTCCTCCTCCTGTCTATCTGCTCCCTGATATGAAGGAGTAGCCTACACATTTGACAAGGTGGACAGAAATATCAGTGTCGGCCATCTCCCATCAGGCTGCTATAGCCTACTCTCACTGGAGACATGCGTCATCCAACCAATCCCAAATGGCGCCCCTCCGTGGACAGACTGGTAAATAACACTTTATGGAAGAGGGGTACTGGCGGGGGGTACTGAGACTAGATCAGCGGTCCCCAACCTTTTTTGCGCCACGGACCGGTTTAATGTCAGACAACATTGTCACGGACCGGCCTTTAAGGTGTGGCGGATAAATACACAAAATAAAATGATACAAGCGGCATAAAAACTGTGGTATTTTCTAAATATAATAATAAACGTGAATCCACCGTGTACTCGTATGCAACTTTATTAGCAGCGTCCTCGTAACATCGCGCCGACAACAGAACATGAGTAACATCCTCTCTGCCCCCTAACGCTCTCTGGTCGCCATGGTAACGTTTAAACGTGCCTTCAAAATAAGATGCAACACAAAAACAAATATAAATTGCATGAAAATACGACTCACCGTAACGCTGAATCAGTGGGAGCCCTGAGCTGGTTTCTCTGCTCGGAGACGGTGCCATCTAGTGGTAATGGGACACAATGACACCCCAAGTGTGCTGCTCATGTCCAGTCTACTCCGTCCTTTTGTTTCGGTTGCCGTCACTGCAGAACATCCCGCTTCACACAAATAGGAGCGTGTCGGAAACGGCGACAGGGTTTCCAGCGCTGTTGTGCTGATCTCAGGGTATCTGCCGGGACTTTAACCCAGAACACCGGCAGAGTTGCCGTCTCCAACACACTTTTAAGGCCGCCGCCATGTGCGGTCTCCAGCAGCACTTGATCTTCTTCTTGGCTAGACATGCTGGATTCACCTGGTTCGTTGACAAATGGGTGGCGGATCCAGTCCTTGGCAGTTCGTGGGTCTTTTGTGGTTGGGAAGTAGCGCTCAAACTCTTGTAAAAGCAAAGACAGGTGATGGTGCAGCAGCTGGGGGAATGAAGGCTCGGTCTCAGTCTCTTCCAAAATCCCCGCCAATGTTTGACACATGTCAAATATACCTCTGTTCACGCGCCGTCCCCACAGATCCAGCTGGGCTTTAAATGCAGCTACTTTATCTGCCAACTTGAAGACAGTTGTCATTTCCCCCTGAAGGGACCGATTGAGTTCATTGAGCAGGTTGAATATGTCGCACAAGTCAGCGAGTTTTGCGCCCCATTCCTCGTCACTGACATGTGCTGCCAGCGGGGACTGGTTTCTGAGAGACATCTCTGCAGCGGCTCTCGTAACTCAAACACTCTGGCCAGCGACCTCCCTCGGGATAGCCATCCTAGTTCTGTGTATAAGAGAAGGTGTCTGCACTCCGCGTCCATCTCCTCACAAAGCTGCTCGAACAGGCGCGAGTCAAGGGCGCGTGCTCTGACGTGGTTAATAACTTTAACGACGTCATTCAATACGCTGTTAAGTTCCAGCGGTATTTCTCGGCTAGCCAGCATCTCCCAGTGAATGACACAATGCGTAGACTCACATTCAGGTGCAACCTCCTTAATCCGAGTAGTTACACCAGACAGCCACCAGTCCGGTCATGGCAGCAGCTCCGTCTGTGCATATGCCGACACAAAAGGACCGGTTCGGTTCTCCTGATATATAATCATCCAGCCACTTGAACAGTTCTGCGGCTGTGGTTTTGGTTGGCAACGACAGTGCACATAACATATCCTCATGCCAGTGTTGTAGTACTCGAGTCCAGGACTCGGACTCGAGTCCGACTCGAGTCCTGATTTTCATGACTCGTGACTCGACTTTGACTTGAGAACTGATGACTCGGACTTGGACTTGGACTCGCGAATTTACTGCATTCGGACTCGGAAGTTGGAGACCCGGACTCTGACTTTTTAATTGATAAAGACTGTTTTTGTTAGATTTTTTTTAAATAATATGCCCTATTAAAATATATTGATAGCTATATTAATACTGTAACATTATTCAATTCCGTGTAAGGGCAGGCACGTGTGTTCCACCTACATGCGGATTCACGTGGCGTGCATACCGTCATGTTCAGTAGCGCCAAGATGCCTAAAGAGACCCCCCGAATTGTGCGCTTTGCTTACACAGATTTTACAACAAATTCCAGCAAGATCACTGCTAGATGTTCGATATGTAAACGAACTATTGAGGAGAAGACCGGGACAACCTCAAACTTCAACAGACATCTGTCAAGGATGCACCCAGAAAAGTAAGTGATATGCAGTCCGTTGATGATATGGTTGGTGATCAGTTACCGTTAGCTAGCTAGCTATCTAGCTACGGTAACATAGCCTCTGAGGTGACTCAACCACTGGTCCAAGATGTTGGGTCATGTCGTGTGGCGGGTATACCATATCACTAGAACCGTTGGGTTGGGTGGTGCGGCGGGTATACCACGTCACTAGAACCGTTGGGTTGGGTGGTGTGGCGGGTATATCATATCACTAGAACCAAGTGAGACTGTATAGGTAAGTTCATTAACGTTACTGTTAGCATGCTAATGCAGCATTGCACAGAAAAGTCACAGTACGGTTCGCTTTCGGTACGAGCGTGCCATCCATCTCACTAATGATGAGTTGGTAAGTAACACGCAGCGTCTTCGTATTATAGGGAGATTAAAACTGATTTTTCTTATTTATCATTTAGCCAATTACCAAGTAGCATACACTTAACAGAAAAAAACACACCACTCTGAACTACCGTGTTAGCATTAATCTTAACTAGCAATAACAAATCCGCACATGGCAGGTCTCCGCCATGAATATCCTCCACGTGCGGAGAAGGAAGGAGTCTAGCCTATATGCATCCACAAATAATGCTGATAAAATGTGCACAACTTTACAATGCAAATAAGAATAATTGTAGGCTATTACTCGCTAAATGGACTAATTGAAGAAAGCTAATGTGGATGCCGCCACTGGTTTTCTTGAGAGCTGGAGACGGTACGAGATTTGACGGATGTGGCATTTCCCCCCCCCCCCCCGATGTACCGGAAACTACCGAACCGTATGGTGATTGGTGACACCGCATAGGCTACTGTAAATATGGGGATATTTTTCTTTGCATATATGCAGCATTGGCTGTGCCAAATTCTAAAAATAGACACGCGCGACGTAGCTTTTGAACAGTACTATGAACTGGCTCTGTCTTCTAACAAAATCACATCCTCCCTGACCCATACAGAATAAACATACAGACTCACGGAGGATAGAGAGTTAAAGCTCAGCTAGGTAGCATGTAACATACTTAAATCAATAATTACATGACTGGGTTTTGCTAATTAATCCCTGTCCTGTTAGTCTCATAAATTATGTATCTTTTCTCATACTTTTCATTTATCCAGCTAGCTTACATTAGTTAATCTACTAATATGGTAATGTTAGTTATATAGATAACTAAATATGTAACTTAACTGGTTATGGTTCAAACAACTATGTGTATAATGTGTAACATTTGTATTGCATATTGTTATAGCTATAACGTTACACATTTTTTGCTGTGAGAAAGATTACTTGAAACATTTTGGCATCAGCAAGCTAAAGTGTGTATCCTATCTTCCCCTAGGTTCCAAGAATACCGTGCCTCCACTGCTTCAGATGTGATGCCAGCTGCTTCAGGTCAGAAGACTATCACATCATTTTTAAATGATGGACAGCAAAGGATGTACGACCTCAAACATCCACGTCAGAAGGCAATAAGGGGTGCCCTTGTAAAAGATCTAATCATTAAGTGCTGCTTGCCACTCTCCATCGTTGACAACGAGGACTTCAAGCACTTGCTGCATGTCCTGGACCCTCAGTACCGGCCCATAGCAAGATCCACAATTTCCTCTGTGACCATTCCAGGAATGGTGGAAGTCAAGAAAGAACAGATAAAGAGCCAGCTGGCAGAAGCATCGAGTGTTGCTGTTACCACAGACATTTGGAGTGATCGAAAGATGCAGTCATTCCTTGGAGTGACAGCACACACAGTGGCAATGGATAAAAAAAAACAGGAACTCAGCCTTCAGTCATATCTTCTTTCCTGCAAAAGAGTGCATGGGAAACACTCAGGAGAGAAGATTGCAATGATGTTTGAATGCTGTGCTGAAGAATACCTGATTAAGGACAAGATCAACTTTGTCATCACAGACAATGCATCCAACATGAGAAAAGCTTTCCAGGCCAGCTTTCCCCTAGAGGATCCTTGTGATGCTGAAGCTCATGATCCCAGCACATTTGAGGAGGATGATGAAATATGGCTGAGAACTGTAAGATGCAGAGACTATCATGCTTCACACATTCACTGCAGTTGGTCATAAAAGATGGTCTGAAAGACACCAGTGGGCTGTCAAGCACCCTAGCAAAGCTATCCCGTGCAGCCAACCTCCTCCACAGTGGCACCTCGTTTAAAGACTGCTTTGAAGCGTGTTCTGGTGATGCAACAATTCCAACAGCGAATGCCACACGATGGAATTCCACTCTGAAGCAGGTGAAGGCTTATGTGCATTTAGACATGCAAAAGCTGTCCAGCGTGTTGGAATCAGAGGGGCACAAAAGCCTTATCTTATCCCCGCGAGAGTATGCTCAGCTTAAAGAACTGATCGAAGTTCTTGATCCGTTCTTAGAGGCAACCAACCTAACTCAGGGTGAGACTACTGTCACCGTCAGTGTGATTGTGCCCTGTGTCCTCACTCTGCGCTGTCACCTGCAGGAAATAAGAGGAAAAGCCAGATACTGTGGGCCTCTGGTGAGAGCTCTGGAGAGCTCCTTGAAAACAAGGTTTGCGGAGGTTTTCAGTGCAGTCAAGATACCAGGATGTGAGCCGGCTGAAGGAAGAGGCCCTACCAAATTTCCTTTCACCAATGCCTACTTCATAGCATCTGTGTTGGACCCAGCATTTGGCTTCCAGTGGCTAGAACATGATGTGCAGCTGGACAGTGACGTCAAAGAAGTGCTGAAGACTGAGATCAAAGGTGAGAAATGTTTTGATTAATGTTAGTTAAGTGATTAACTATTTGATTGTTGTGATGTTTATATCATTGAAGGTGTTACAATAGAGCACATAGGTGTGTCATTTGTCATGTAGGCCTAGTCAATAACATATTTGTAATGAGTCCCCCATGCCCCCTCTCATTTCAGAGTATATAAAGGCAGAGGGTGACAAGCAAGCGGTATCAACAGCAGATGCAGCGGAAGCAACAGGACCAGGGGAAGGTGAACTTTCAGAGTCTCCTCCTGAGAAGCAGTTGAGAATGTTCTCCCACTATAGGAGGACTCCCTCCTCCACCGAGAAGAAGCCGTCTGGCCAGGCTCAGTTGACTGCATACCTCAACTTGATCGCTGAGCAGGACTCTGACTCAGTCCCGTGCCTCAGGTTTTGGCAGCAAAACAAATCCAAATTCCCTACCCTCTCTATCAGATTGCCACACAGGTATTCTCTATCCCTACCTCCAGTGCGCCCATTGAAAGGGTATTTAGTCATGGAGGCATTTTGATGAGGCCTCACCGTGCAAGGTTGAGTAGTTCCATGCTGTCAGATCTTATGTTTTTGAAATGCAACGTGTATGCTTAAAACTAGTGCCACCAGCCTTTTGTTCCTAACTATTCCTGAGAGACAATGTCTTTTGACTAGTTTTTATGAATGTATTGTATGCTGTGGAACTTACTTCTGTATAATGTTTCCACCATTTGCTAATATCATGCTATTCACAGCTATCAATGTGTTTTGAAGCACATCCAGTGTTCAGAATGTCAAAGAAATTCAGACTGTTCTAAAAATGTGTGTGTGCGCGCATGCTTGCGCGTGCATGTGTGCGAGTGTGTGGGTGTGCATTTGTTTGGCTATCGTGTCGCAAAGTAATTAAACTCCCTTTGAAATGGTGACAGCTGTGTCATTTTTGTTTAATGTACACCTTTTTTATTTGTATGTCAGATCTTTGACTGTGCCCGAGTGGATCAATGGAGCCATCTTGGAACTCGACTCAGACTCAACCTTGATGACTCGGACTCGGACTAGGGTAATAGGGACTCGACTCGGACTCGAATTTTCTTTGGTGACTCGGACTTGGACTTGGACTCGAACACTGGGGACTCGAGACTCGACTCGAGACTCGAGGTTTAGTGACTCGACTACAACACTGGTGTCTAGATATGAGATGTGAAATGTGTGTCTAGATATGAGATGTGAAATGTGTGTCTAGATATGAGATGTGAAATGTGTGTCTAGATATGAGATGTGAAATGTGTCTAGATATGAGATGTGAAATGTGTGTCTAGATATGAGATGTGAAATGTGTGTCTAGATATGAGATGTGAAATGTGTGTCTAGATATGAGATGTGAGATGTGTGTCTAGATATGAGATGTGAAATGTGTGTCTAGATATGAGATGTGAAATGTGTGTCTAGATATGAGATGTGAAATGTGTGTCTAGATATGAGATGTGAGATGTGAAGTTCATTTAACCAGTCCACATATGCTCACGTTTACAGAGAGGTTTAAGGTGCCAGCTGTTCCCCTGCCTTGTTGGTAAAATCAGCATTAGGCTTTATTAACATGTGATTTAATTGTTCTGTAAAGATCCTGAAAGTATCAGTGTAAAAGGGGGAGATGTAGTGAGCAGGTTTTGATATGTAATGAGCGCGCATGCGCGAGTGTTGGGACTTGAAGACATGCCTAGTAAAAGGTCAACGTTATGCCTTGGTCTCCGGTCCATTCATGACTAATATCAGTACTATAAAGTACAAGACAACACGCACCCCCAAACAAACTCTGGGGACCGTCCTTGATGAGTCCCGCTGGCAGCCAGAAGACACCAGGGTCTTTCTTGTGGCATTCCATCCAGCCCAGCAGTACCGTCAGGGACTCCTGCTCAGCAAAGTTTGTTCACCTAATTTGTGAATAGTTGTACATTTTAAGACTGTCGCTTAATTATTAATTACAATAAAAGAAAAAAATCAGTCCTTTGTTGCCCGTGAAATGTTTGTTAACCCTTTTATAAATGGTTGTACTTTAGTTGTAAATAGTAAAAAGAATAGATAACACATATAACAAAGTAACAATATTTTAATTTATAAAACATCTAACGTTTTGCACAATAAACTTATTCATAACAATTAATACCCACACAAAGAACAACAACCAATCAACGCCTGTCTCTCATTCTGGCTCCAGTAAACAGTTGCTGGTTGTCTTCACGGAGTGGGATGAACTGCTCAGTTTGTTCCTTGCTGCCTTAAACAAGCTGACATGTAAAGCATGTTGTGTGTTATGTCACCAGACAGAAGGCTTCTTATGGACTACATTCATCATAATTAAAACGTTTAACTACACTTAACGGTTTTACAGTCTGGAAATAAGGCAGGACTCACAACTTAACCTGACATTAGTTCATCTTGGTGCATTGATGTAGATAATATGAAGTATCAATAGTCTATAAAATGTCCCGATCATCTTAGATATGAGTCCAGCTTGTAAAGTGGAACATGGGAAAGTGAAGCGTTATAACGCTTTAGTTCAAAGCTGAAACTGAGGCCTCACATCGAGCCGTCGGCTAGCATGCTAGGTGGCTACATGGAAGCAATACTAACCTCACGTATTTTAACAGACATTTTGAGCTTTTAAGCTCCCCTGAAGTTTAACATATCTGCCGTTAGATGTTCAAATGAGTAGAAACCCAGTACTTACATTTATAAGGGAAATCTTGCTCGGTGCTTTGAACAGACATTCGTCCGCCGCCCATTATTTATTTATTTTTATTTGTTGTTGGTGAGGAGAAGGGGCGGAGCAGCGGCGCGCAAAGCATCTTGGGATATGGAAGTCCGCGAAGGATAGTAGCGGTGCATCATAGACATATAAAGAGTAGACGCCCCATTGGCTGTTGGGGCGCGAGAAATACGGCCGCCATCTTGGACCGGTCATCCTACGAGTTGCCTAGCAGCAGAATACACGACACGACTGAGAAAGATGGCAGAACACTGTTCAGCATATTCCTGCTCCAATCGACGGACCGTGGAAAACAGGGCTCGGGGGATTACTTTTCACAAGTAAGATTGAACAAACGGTGGCACCACATTGCAAAACTCACCTCTCTTGACCTGCAGAGAGGGAGCACGAGAAAGAAACTCTGCAGAACAGGTCTCTTTCAAGGGTTTTAGGGGTTTCATGTCAAACTTTAATGAGCAAGTTTTATTCTTTCCCCTACATTGTTATGCTACATTGTTTATATATTTATCTCTCTTTAGAATATATATGTATATCTGTATTTATGTTTTATTATTACATCATACTATTGGATATAATTACGATATTATTACAGTATTATACCACTTTATTATACACACACACACATGTAAATATTTTGTGTTGTTGTCAGTGTTTACGTTTGTCCATTGTGTGTAATGTACTGGTGACCTATGTAAGCAACTTTGTACATGTGTAAATATGGTTTGGGGCGGGGATTTATATATATTTTCATTTTCTCTGATATATAACATATATTGTTGTTATATATAATGTAGATATATAATGTGTTCATATATTGTTTATATATTTATATAGCCTAATCATATATTGTTTCTTCAACTTATTAAAATAGCTGACTTTACTGCCACTATCTGCTTCTGCCTCTCTATCATATTTTAGCTTGTGTGAGTGTGTGTGTGTGTGTGTGTGTGTGTGTGTGTATAATATATATATATATATAGTGAGCGTTATGCTAAATACCGTATTGTTCCGAATATAAGACGACCCTGATTGTAAGACGACCCCCCCTCCTTTTTACAAGACTCATTTTTGGAAAAATACTTTTTGAAAAGCAAATATTGGTTTTATAAAGAAAAACATTATATTTGAAAATAATGATAATAAAAACACATTGAAAAAAAGAAGGTAGTCTGTTTAACAGCTTTTAAATAAAATTATGTCTAATTTTAGAACGGTCTTGAAACAAATCTGACTGAGTGAGAATGTATATTGACATTCAAAAGTCTAGACCTCGAATGTAAGACGACCCCCCCTTTTTCATACGTATTTCCAGGGTAAAAACCCCGTCTTCTATTCAGAACAATACGGTAGCTACCTATCATACATCACATATATCATATATCTGAATATTCTATTACTGTCAAGCCAACTATAAACATTAAAATACGTCAAACCATGTGTCCTGTATCATAGCTACATGTATGACGTTTTCAGCAACAAAAAGGCGTGGAAATCAGTTTGATATTCAGCGAGTTATGATTGATTAACTGCGCTGACAGTTCATTGCGCCTGCCAAACACATTACACTGAGTGGAGCGGGTGACCGGTCCAAGATGGCGGCCCCACGGCTCGTCAGCGCCAATAGGCAGCAGCGGTCGATGCGGCGTCTACTCTTTATATGTCTATGACATCAGAATCTGTAGAGCATTAGTAAGAATACGAGCAGGAGGCAATGATATCCAGCAGGGGGCAGCACTGACAACCTGGGAGAAAACCTTCAGGTGAAAGCGACACACACTGGACTGCCACCAAAACAACCAACGAGGAAGAAGCGTCACTTCCTGCTTCAGCTGGTTGGAACCAGAACACGCCCTGTTAAAAAAGACCAACGATAAGAAAAGTGGTGAAGAGACTGAAATACAACCAAACAAGTCTGGCCCACTTCAAGTACTGATGACACCCAACTTAACTATTGTTTCTTCAACTATCTATAAGTACTAATGTGTACAGTGTACTGTCTATAAGTACTGATATGTATAGTGTATGGTCTATATGTACTGATATAGTGTAGTGATATAGAGTGTACTGTTTATATATGTTTGTATTATAATGTAGTGATGTAGTGTACTGTGTATATGTAGTGATATTATAGTGTAGTGGTATTATAGTGTAGTGTGTATATGTAGTGGTATTATAGTGTAGTGTGTATATGTGGACTGATGTGAACCAGTGTAAACCTGGTCTGTTCTGATCTAGTGTTACTGACCTCTGGCCTTCCTCTTGTAGTAGATCAGACCTGCCAAAGACAAAATCAAACCCAGAAGCAGACCTGACGCTCCGGTGGCGATCTTGTTACTGTCTGATTGTGACATGGAGGGATCTGGAGAGACAGACACATGTCTCTATCTATAGACACATCTGCATGTTGACCTGTCTCTCTATGTCTTCATCACCTATCCATGGACAGAGACACACATAGATACTCACTCCAGTCCACTTTCTTAGGAGAGGGGAAACTGGCGTGTTCCACCATGCAGGTGATCTGCTCTCCAGACCTGAGATGAAATAAGTGAAGAAGAAGAAAACACACAGGAAATAAACAACATATCAACAATAAATAAGACGTGATGTGATTGGATGAGGTAAGTCTGTACTTTCCTGTCTGTCTGCACAGAAACTAGTCGAGTCTGATACTAAACATCAGCCCAGTTTAAAACACGGTATTAATACACAATAAATACTCAGTCGTCCATCTGGGATCTCCCCTGTAAAGAGCCACGCATCCCACCTTAAATATACAGCTGGTGTCTACAGAGCAGACCCTGAGGAGACACGTTCCACCTTAAACCATCACTTTGTTCTTTGTTGTCCGGTCATTATGTGTGTGTGTGTGTGTGTGTGTGTGTGTGTGTGTGTGTGTGTGTGTGTGTGTGTGTGTGTGTGTGTGTGTGTGTGTGTAAATGTGAGTGTGTAGTGTTAAAGTATTTTGTATGTATTTGGACCGGTCCATTCGGTACTGAGTCTAAGTGTTCTGACCTGGGCGTGTACTCCAGGTGGGAGTGGATCTGGTAGTACCAATCACCATTTGCCAGCTCATCGGTGGAAGTGACGTCAGAGGTCACCGGCTGTCCGTCTCTCAGCCAGGTGACACTGATGTATTTGGGGTAGAAGTTGTACACACTGCACATCAGCATGGCCGGATGTCGGCCACTAGGGGGCGTCACTGAAGTCAGTCTCACACTGGGCTCAGCTGGTAAAGAATTATTTTGTTATCATCATCATCATCATCAGGACTTGAAATTAACTTTTTGAATCAATGTCAAATGTGTAGAGTTGCTAATCCCGAGAGTATATAATGTTTGGGGCCACATGGTGGCGCAGTGGTCAGCGCGGTCGCCTCACAGCAGAGAGGTCGTGGGTTGGAATCCCGGGGTAGTCCAACCTTGGCGGTTGTACTGATGTGTCGTAGGTTAGTTTACATTATTACGACAGCGGCCCCCAGAGGAGTTACCATAAACTGATTTACGGAAGTGAATAGCAGAGCTGGAATAAAGCATGTTAAAAGGCTCTTCTGCGGTGAGTCGCCTCAGTCCAGCCCTCCGCATTGAGGACTAGACTCTGTTATAACCGGACCTCAAACAGGACTCATGAAAACCCGGCACGTTACTGTAACATGAGACTCATGCTAGATCTGCTGGATGATGCAGATGCAGTAAATCCTGAAGCACTTATTTTGTTCCTAGACTTCTATGAGGCCTTTGACGCGATTGAACTCACGGTTCTGTTACAGTCCGTCGAGGCGTTGGGCTTTGGGAATAACTGTTGGCATTGTCAATATGTTTTACAAAGATATGAATAGTTCTGTTATGATGAACTTTAACAGCTGTAAAAGAGTCCAGATGAACAGAGGGCTCCGCCAAGGCTGCCCTGTTCCTCCTCCCTTATTTATTTGAGGGGCTGAATTCTTATCAGTTAACATCGAGAATGATGGAAGTTTGGAAGGAATGTCGGGTTTTGGTGGAGAGTTAAAAATCTCACAACTGGCAGACGACACCACTTTGTTTTGAAGGACAAGAAGCACGTGAGGAACTCTGTTACCTCAGGTAACCAGTGTTCCAGGGCCTCGGACCTGCGACTAAATGTGTGCACATGTGGAATGTTGTCTGTGCGTGATTGTAGCGATTGTGTAGTTGGAAACATCCGGTAAAAGAGTCCGTTAAGTATTTGGGAATATATACAACTACACATCTTACAGCTAGACAACATCTCCATTTCTCCAACAGATTAAAAAGACCAAGTCTGTCTTCAGGATTGGTCTTGGAAGGGGTTTCTCTATTTTAGGAGGAGTTCTCCTCTCCAAAGCAGAGGGCCTGTCTCGCTTTGTGGGTCCATCTGTGTCTCTACTGGTTTATGGTTCTACCGCCACAGAAGCAAATAGAACTTTCTTAAATGTCATTTTGAAGAATAAACCACACAAGCTTAAAACATGTGTCCTGTCCAGCAGTGAAGCAGAAGGAGGTCTGGAAGTTCTAGATTCCGTTGATTCTGATTACACAACACACAAACACGCTCACACTTGTTGTGTGATGGTGAAATGTCCCATAAGTGTTGGACTGGTGTGGAGTCTCGTGACTCTGTCCCTCCTTTAACATGAGACACGTGATCTGGTGCTGTCTTCATCCAGAAGATGTGCTCTTCAACATCTGATTAATTGTGTTACTGTAGATGCAACATGTGTACTCACAAACAGGAGTTGTGTAAATCACTACCTAAGATCCCTGCTTGTCTCCAAGAAGTGAGTCTTTCCTTAAACCTCTCAGCCTTGAAACAACAACACAAGAAACGAGCTGCTGACCTACTACCACACTTGTGTCCTGACAGCCGTCTGTTACTTTACATGTGTACACGTGTACTCCCCTTCTGTTTTGTTGTGTGTCTGTTCTTTGTTTGTATGATGTTGTTACCATTTATTAGGGGTCCAAGCCCCAGGGGCTGGGGACCCCTATTGTTTCTGCTCAGATTTTTATTTTTATTTTTCCGTTGGTAAAAGTGGTACTGCAGCCTACACCGTAACAGATTCTACAAAACCCTTTGGAGGCCTGGTACAGAACTTCGCACTTACCCCAGATGCAAAACAGGACACATGTCAACCAGTTGGTGGCGCTATTTTGAAGGTCAACGCGTTTTGGCGTGTAACTCCCAAACCGTACATCGGACATGCAAAACCTTTACATGCGCACATTCACTGAGCATAGCTGAATCACGTGGTATAGGCCACGCCCATTTCTGCTATAATTTCATTTCGCAAATTTGTGAAAATAGCCAAAACTACTTGTTCGATCTCCTCCTAGGCCGTGCGATCGATTTACACAAAACGTGGCACACATCATCTACAGTCACTCAAGGCAAAAAGTTATCGAAAGAATTTTGATCCGTTGCTCGGTTTTGATTCGACAGATCAATGAACCTTGACTGGAAAACGGTGATTTTCCATGACGGTACCGTAACTCATCAATGCATTGACATATCAACTTGAAATTTTAGATGTATGTCACCTATTGCCAAAAGATCCTAACCCATGAAGTGCGTTTTATTTATCCAGTAGCCGGCGCTATAAATTGGAGAAGTTTTATCTCATAATTGGCACGATGGATTTGGATGAAATTTGGGGTGCAAAGTCTAGGATCATACTGGAGTTGATACATGCAATTTGGTCATAATTGAAAAAAGTGGGCGTGGCTTATGACACAAATTTAAATTTCACCTGCGAAACTTCAAAAATGCCCCAAAATGTCCCCCAGATCCCCTGCACATCCTACAGAGCTGAGATGTTGTGAGCAGATCCAGTAAGTGATGCCAACACTTTGCTGCTCTGCAACATAGGGTCAATTCAGAAGTCCGTCACTCTATATTTTTCAAAATATGAAAAATCATAAAACATAAATATTTCTGCACAGATTCATTCAATTGCTACCAACATCGCCACAGACATTCTAGAGAATGAACATATCAAGGGGGTCAAAGGTCATTCTAATCGGTCAAAACATGCATCCACAGCAATGTACACTATATGCCTGTACAGTGTACAATATACCTAATATTTTTTATTTTCACACATATTTGATCAAACTATTCCAAAATATTTGACAGGACACGTGACACTACCAGCATGACGTGTGAATGTGTTCAGATGTTTATCAGCGACGGTTTTTGTGTTATAAGCGTTTAAAGTATAAGGGACAACATGCAGCTCTTTAGCAGCAGCTGTGCTATTGGTTCAAGGTGGCGGATCTTGTTCACAGCAACTCCGATTAACACGAAACTTGGTCCACCAATACGTCATGACGCCCCGAGGTTCTGTGCATTATTTACTGTTAATTGGCCACTAGGTGGCGCTATGCTGCAAAATCATGAAATGCGCTAACATTATATATCCAAACTACTTGTAGCCTGTCAGTGTGATCAAACTGAAGCTTTGCAGCTAGCAGCTATGTACTCTTGTGAGCACGCTTCAGTAAAGGACATTTTATAATGCAAACCATTATCACCCCAAGTCCACTCTACTGCCCTTTGACACGGCTACACAACGCACTACAGGAGTATAACTACACATTTCTTTCAGAATCAGCAAACAAGTCACAGAATGACACATAGCAGCTGGAAGATAAGCCTCTGCTTCCACATCTCTGGCTCAGACACCGCCATTAGCTGCGTCTGTTAAGAACTAATCTCAGTTTCCTGATGACGCCTTCACGCATTCACTGCATAGATGCTGAACTCAGATGCAGCATACTCATGCTTCATTATCTCCTCCTACTCCCACTTCAGCAGGTTTAATTAAAACACAAATCAGTTCCCTGAAGCTCAGAACAAGGTTTCCAGCAGGCTGCATTTCTCCCACTTTACTGAATAACTCACTGCAAGGCTGCCAAGAAACCCTCTGAAGTTAGTGGAAGACAACCTCTTCGCTCCTGTCAGCCCCACACTTGCCTCGTCCATGGGAGGGAACACTAGAATTGTACTTCTCCTAAAACAGATACTACACGCTCTTCCACTGTTATTACTCAGTACTTAACACTCAACATTGTTGACAAGTATGTACAGCCTAATACTACTCATTTCCCCACCTCATCCCTACATGTCATTATATTCTTTTAGACACATATGCTGTTTTTCTTCCAGCCCCAACCCACACGATGTTAATAACCTGTTCCGGGTTCATCAATAATCCTTTGTTGACGTCATAGATGATCAATAGTTGTGCGCTGAGTTCACAACCATCCTCATACACCATCTTGACGGACAGCTTTACGACCACCGTCGCTCTTTAAGACTGAGACTTGCATCCGTCTAATAAGCAAACAGCTCAACTAGCGAGGCTCCTACAGACAGCCAGACCCGACTTACATACATGGGGGCTTGGAGCCCGTTAATACCTGCTGGCAGCGCTGCTTTATGTCGGGGACTGTCTCACACCCTGATTGGGTTCTTCTGACGTAGTTGTGTAATTATACTGAACCTGATGTGTGTCCGTAATACTACACACCTGTTTTATGTACCATGTTCTATTGTTCAATAATACACACACACACACACACACAAACACACACACACACACACACACAGACACACAAAGACACACAGACACACACACAGACATACAGACACATGCACACACACACACAGACACACACAAACGCGCACACACACACACACGCACAAACACACACACACACACGCACAAACACACACACACACACACAGACACACAAAGACACACAGACACACACACAGACACACACAAACGCGCACACACACACACGCACAAACACACACACACAGACACACACACACAGACACACACACAGACACACACACACACACACAGACACACGCACACAGACACAGACACACACAAAGACATACAGACACACGCACGCACACACACACACACACACACACACACACACACACACACACACCGACACACACAACTCACAGACGCACGCGCGCACACAACTCACAAACGCGCGCGCACCTACACACAGATACACACAAACCCACACACAGACGCACACACGGTGACAAACACAGACACGCACGCACACACACACACACGGTGACAAACACACACACAAACACACAAACGGACACGCGCGCGCGCAAACAGAAACCCGCGCACACCGACACACAACTCAGAAGTGCGAGCACACACAACTCACAAACAGGCGCGCAAACTTACATACGCGCGCACACATACACACACACGCACACACAAACACACACACACAACCACACACACACAAACACACACACACACACACGGACACACACGCGCGCATACAAAAACGCGCGCGAAGAGACACGCGCGCACACCTACACACACAACTCGCAGACGCGCGCGCGCACACAACTCACAATCACGCGCGCTCACTTACACACACGGATACATGCATGCATAATAATAGTACTAATAATAGTAGTAGTAATAGTAGTAGTAATAATCATAATAATAGTACTACTAATAGTAGTAGTAACAGTAGTAGTAATAGTCATAATAATAGTACTACTAATAGTAGTAGTAACAGTAGTAGTAATAGTCATAATAACAGTACTACTAATAGTAGTAGTAACAGTAGTAGTAATAGTCATAATAACAGTACTACTAATAGTAGTAGTAACAGTAGTAGTAATAGTCATAATAACAGTACTACTAATAGTAGTAGTAACAGTAGTAGTAATAGTCATAATAATAGTACTACTAATAGTAGTAGTAACAGTAGTAGTAATAGTCATAATAACAGTACTACTAATAGTAGTAGTAACAGTAGTAGTAATAGTCATAATAATAGTACTACTAATAGTAGTAGTAACAGTAGTAGTAATAGTCATAATAATAGTACTACTAATAGTAGTAGTAACAGTAGTAGTAATAGTCATCATAGCAGAGCAGCTCACCTGTCTTATCCAGTGCAGCTCGGTACTGTATCTCTATATTAGGTTTGCAGTACGTCTCTTTCTGAGCTCTCCTTTGTGCCAGAAATGCAGGATCGTTGTTCCAGAGCTCTGCGTTACGGATACCAAGTTCAGTGTATCCAACAAACTTTCCCACAGTGCTGTTAAACCTGATAAATTCTATCTTATTGAAATAATGAGAGTATATGTACTCTATGTCAGGAAGCTCAGAGGAGGTGAACACACATGTGGCCAGGTAATAATGCAAAAACGCATCTGGAAGAGAAAGAGAAACAGGTTCAAGTTACTTAGTTGAATTGTTTTAAAGACAATAATTAAAACCTCTTTTCTAACAACACAGCAGAGTCCATCCAAGAGACTGATTTACATATTTTATCTCACCTGCTCCATAGAAACCCACGACCAGGAGGGAGCAACACACAACAAGGCAGCATGAAGCCATGTGTCTGTCTTGCTGATGAACACAATAAACTGTCCTCCTTTACAGACTGACTGGTGTGGACTGCCCCCTGGACATAAACCAGTCCACCACCCAATCACCTCACTGGGCTGGCTAGCTCTCCCAACATCAGCCAATAGAAAACACAGAGGCCTGACACGTCATCTGTTACCAGGTAGAGGGTAGAGCCTAATGCTGGAAAGGGACAGAAACTCACAGGTTCGAGCCTGTTCGGGGACTGAGAAGCTTTGGCCGGTGACAGAATGACAAGAGGATATGTGTTGTTAGTATAGCGCCCCCTAGCTGCAGGACACTCAACATGTACACAATACACACTCAACATGTACACAATACACACTCAACATGTACACAATACACACTCAATATGTACAAGAACACACACATACACACACACACACACACACACACACACACACACACACACACACACACACATATGTGTGTGTGTGCAGAGCCGAATAATGCCGTGAAGGAGGTTGCACATTTCCTCATGTTAGGGTACTTGTCCTCTGTAAGTAAGTTCCAAAACTCTCCATGCGCCCTGGACTTAAGCTGAATGTCAGCCTGTACTGTCAGCATCTCATCCTCCACTGCAAACGAGTTCAGGTGAAACAGTGTTGCCATTTTTGAGGCGAGGGAATCCACCTCTGTATCTTCCCCAAATGGGTAGCACATAAATGTAGCGATTGGCTCAAGCAAAGCAAAGTCTTGAAACCGTTTGTCAAAGTCTGACCGGACATTTTCCATCTGCTCTGTGTAGCGTGCACTGTCAAGTTGCGCACACGCCCTCCCTTGCTTCTCCAGCTCTGCTACGAGGTTTCGGGAGTTTCCCAAATCACAGCGCTGCAACTTTGAGGACAGAAGTTGCATTTCCGTTTGAAAGCGTTAACTGAGCTGATCATGTTTACCACGCTTTTGTCTTTTCCTTGCAGCTCTAAATTAAGCTCGTTCAACATGTTGGTTAGATCAGTTAAAAACGCCAAGTCTAGCAGCCACTGATTGTCATTAAGTTGCTTGTGTTCCGCATGTTTAGTGATAAGGAGAAACTCCTTAATCTCCGGACAGAGCTCTCGACATCTCTGCAAGAATCTCCCTCTACTAAGCCATCTCACGTCAGTGTGTAGCCAGAGGTCAGAGTAGTTACAGTCGGCCTCTTCCAAATGTGGACCAAACAACCGTCTTTAAAGAGACCTCGCTCGAGTAGAACAGACGGGTTTGGTTGCCACATCCATGAGCTCTTTCATGTTTAGCATTTTAGCGCATAATGCTTGTTGGTGTATTATGCAATGGTAATTAAGGAAGTCCGGGAAAGCATCGTCCTCCCTGCACTTGGTAATAAATCCATTGGAGCGGCCCACCATAGCAGGCGCACCGTCTGTGGTGATTGACACCAGTTTACACACTGGGAGCTGGATTTTATCCACAAAGTTTTTGAAGATCTGAAAAATGTCCTCTCCCCGCGTGTGTTCCTTCATGGCTAGTATTGTTAACAACTCCTCTTTTGCGGTCATATCTTGAAACACCATGCGAATGAAAATGCACAATTGGGCCGTATCACTGATGTCCGTAGACTCGTCCAGTTGTAGTGAGAAACACTCGCAGTCCACGATGTCCCTCCAAAGCTGCTGTGTCAAATCACCGCCCATCACTTCACAGCGCCTTGTGACGGAATCTCTTGATAACTGGAGAGCTTTGATTGAAGATATTATTTCTGATTTGTTTTTAAAATCCCGAAACAACGAATCTGCTGCTTCAAGGAAGGCCTCTTTCATCATCTCTCCATCTTGGGATGCTTTCTTATGCTTAATGATGGAGTGACTCACCCGTAAAGATGCTTCCGTGGCTGCCTTTGCCTTTGAATTCGGCTGCGTGAAAAATGACTGCTGGGCGATTAACTGCGATTTTAGTTCCCTCACCTTTCTCTTTCTCAGCTCGCTTTTCGGAGGGAAGTCATTGTCATAGTTTTTATGAACAGTTCGAAAGTGCCTCTCCACATTTCCTTTCTTTGGGAGAGCAATGCTAGACTGACAGATGAGACAAACGTATTTGGAATAAGACATGGTGAACCAAAAGTCCTGCTCCCATTCCACATGGAAATGGTACGTTTTTTGTTTCTTGCTATGTTAGGGTTTGCACCCGACCCCAAGAGCACAAACACAGAAGGCACAATATAGCGGGACCAACAGGCTAATTTATTGAAGAGAAAACTCAGGAAGTCCACTTTCACCAGGAAACGCGAAGTCCACCTTTAAGCCGGGAACCGTGGAGTCGCCCTTTAATCCGGGAACAGTGGAGTCGGCCCTTAATCCAGGCAGGAGGGGGGTAAACAGGAGGATACCAAAGGAGAACGGAAAATCACAGCAACGCTGGAGTGAAGAAATCCTCTTCGTAAACGGAAAGCAGCGCACAGGGGAAGGGGAGCAACGAGGAAGGTCCAACAGAGAAATCTCCAGGGAAGATCCAGGTAAGTAAACAAACTTCGATGAGCAGGACAAGCACAAGTACACTCCCAGGGAACGGCACGAACTGGCAACAAGCTGAGAGTGACACAGCCAGATATAGGGAGGTGATTGCCAACAGGTGAGTGGAGGGGTAACGAGGAAACAGGCATCAGGTGGAGTTGGCAGAGCTCCGGGCACGCCCACACTGCAGAGCGGGTGTGGAGCGGCGAGACGTAACAGTACCCCCCCCTCTACGGGAGCCACCTGGCGACTGACCTGGCGCCCCCGGGTGGGCACGGTAGAAGTCGGCGAGGAGAGAGGGATCCATAATGAGCTTCCGCGAAATCCAACTGCGCTCCTCAGGTCCATAACCTGCCCAGTCCGCGAGATACTGGAACCCGCGGCCGCAGCGCCGGACTTTAAGCAGCCGGCGGACCCTCCATTGAGGATGACCATCTACAAATTCCGGAGGCGGAGGCTCAGGAACCGGGGGCATAAGAGGACTGCTGGAGACGGGCTTAACTCGAGAGACGTGGAAGACAGGATGAATGTGCATGGAGGAAGGCAGCTTCAGCCGAACAGCTGCCGGGCTCAGGACTTTCTGGACTTCAAAAGGACCAATGAAGCGGGGCGAGAGTTTCTTGTCGGTTGTCTGGAGGGGAACGTCCTTCGTGGACAGCCAGACCCTCTGTCCCTTCTTGTACTCCGGCGCAGGGGTACGTCGCCGGTCAGCCCCTCTGCGAGCGCGCTCCCCAGCCTTGAGCAGTGCTGTCCGGATGGTCCTCCAGACACGCTGACAGCGTCGCAAGTGGAGCTGTACGGAGGGAACGGCCACTTCATCCTGCTGTGGGTCGAACAGGGGAGGTTGATACCCCAGGGATGCCTCGAATGGAGAAAGTCCAGATGCAGAGCTGACCAGGGAATTGGTGGCGTACTCTACCCACGGTAGGTAGTCACTCCAGGTGCAGGGCTTGCTGTTACATACACAACGCAACGCTGTCTCCATGCTCTGGTTTGCCCTCTCGGTCTGACCATTTGTTTGGGGGTGGTAGCCCGAAGACAGACTTACTGTGGCTCCGATGCCTTTACAAAATGCACGCCACACTTGTGAGGTGAACTGAGGACCTCTATCGGAGACTACATCTGATGGCAGGCCATGAAGCCGGAAGACATGTTGCATCAAGAGGTCCGCGGTCTCAGCAGCCGAAGGAAGTTTGGGAAGGGCTATCAGATGGACGCCCTTGCTGAAACGGTCTATGACGGTGAGAACCAGTGTTTCCCCGAGAAGGTGGTAGTCCGGAAACGAAATCCAAAGCCACGTGAGACCAGGGGCGGCTAGGAATAGGGAGTGGCTGCAACAGACCAGATGGCGCCTGGTGAGAGGCCTTGCTGCGGGCGCAAACAGTGCAGGCCGCTACAAAGCTCTTGACATCCTCCTGCATAGTTGGCCACCAGAAGCGCCGAGCGATGAACGACTGGGTACGACTAACTCCTGGGTGACAGGAGAAACGACTGCTATGACCCCACTGAAGAACTCGAGACCGAACAGCATCTGGGACGAGGAGGCGACGGGGTGGCACGTTACTCGGAGCGGGTTGAGCACGTTGGGCAGTGCGAACAGCCGACTCAAGACCAAAAGTGACCACACCGACCACTCTAGCCGCAGGGAGGATGGGTTCAGGCTCTTCAAACGCGCCTTCCTTCGGGTGTAGCCGAGACAGGATGTCAGCCTTTACGTTGCGTGTCCCAGGACGGTAAGTCAGAACATAGTTGAAACGACTAAGGAAGCCAGCCCACCGAGCCTGACGACTGTTGAGACGTTTGGCTGCCCTCAGGTGAGTCAAGTTCTTGTGGTCCGTCCAGATGAGAAACGGGTGCTCAGCGCCCTCGAGCCAGTGGCGCCATTCCTCCAGAGCAGCCACTACAGCCAGTAACTCCCGGTTTCCAACGTCATAATTCTGCTCGGCCGGCAGAAAAAGGCGCAAGGATGGAGTTTCTGGTCCTCAGCCGACCGCTGGGAGAGCACCCCCCCCTACGCCTGAATCCGAGGCATCAACCTCTACCACGAATTGTCTCTTGGGGTCAGGATGGAGCAGCACTGGGGCCGAGGTGAACCTTGTCTTGAGGACTTGGAAAGCAGAGCTGGCAGCAGGAGACCAGATGAAGGGTTTGGCTGGGGAGGTCAACGCAGTAAGCGGTTCTGCCAGCTGGCTGTAGTTGCGAATGAATCTCCGGTAGAAATTTGCGAACCCTAGAAAACTCTGCAGCTCCTTACGGTTGGTAGGTTCCGGCCAGTCCACCACTGTCTGGACCTTGCGGGGATCTGCTCTGGTCCGTCCCTTCTCTACGATGAATCCCAAGTAATCCACAGAGGGGGAGTGAAACAGGCACTTCTCCGCCTTGACGTAGAGTTGGTTCTGGAGGAGGCGCTCCAGTACCCTGTGAACATGCTGGACGTGTTCCTCAAGAGACTGGGAGAAAATGAGGATGTCGTCCAGGTAAACGACGACAAACACATCCAACATGTCACGGAGTACGTCGTTCATAAACGCTTGAAACACTGCTGGTGCGTTTGTGAGTCCGAACGGCATCACCAAGTACTCATAGTGGCCTCGGGGTGTTTTGAAGGCGGTCTTCCACTCATCGCCTTCCCTGATTCGCACGAGGTGGTAAGCGCTCCTCAGGTCTAGCTTGGTGAAGATGGTCGCCTGTGAGAGAGGCTCAAAAGTCGAACTCATAAGTGGAAGCGGGTACTTGTTCTTAATGGTGATTGCGTTCAGTTGCCGGTAGTCAATACAAGGTCGAAGTCCCCCGTCCTTCTTCTTCACAAAAAAGAACCCTGCAGCAACAGAGGAAGACGAGGGCTTGATGAGACCTGCAGCAAGGGACTCGGTGATGTACTCATCCATGGCCGCCTTCTCAGGGAGTGACAAGTTGTAGAGGCGGCTACTGGGAAGAGTAGCCCCAGGACGGAGATCAATGGCGCAATCATACGGGCGGTGAGGCGGGAGTGACTTAGCACGGGTCTTGCTAAATACCTCACCAAGGTCATGATACACAGGGGGCACGGAGGAGAGATCAGGAGGCAGGGGAGTAGGCGAGCTCAAAGGCGTAGCACAAGGAGCTGCACGAAGGCATTGGGCATGGCAAGTAGAGCCCCATCCAAGGACTGTGCCTGTGGACCAAGAGATGTGGGGTTCATGGTGTCTGAGCCAGGGGCGTCCCAAGATAACTGGATTAAGCGGGGAACGTATGATGTAAAATTGCATTGTCTCTGTGTGGTTACCTGCAACGGTGAGTGTAACGGGGACGGTCCGCTGTGTGATACAGGCTAATCTCCGGTCATCCAAGGCAAACGCATCAATGGGGGTCCCAAGAGACTCAAGGGGAATGTCTGCCTGCGAGGCAAAGTCAAGGTCCATAAAACTATCATCTGCTCCGGAATCAATCAGGGCTCCAAGGGAAAGTCTCTGGCCCGCCCAGACTAAAGCAATAGGAACAAGATGGCCGCGAGATTCGGACCCACGGGAGAAGGAAAGGCGGCTTACTAGGATCTCCCTTGGTCCTGGTAAGCCTAATCTTTTGGCCGTGAGGGACAGTCGCGGAGTCGGTGCCCCTTAAGACCACAGTACAGGCAAAGACCTGCCTTGAATCGGCGCTCCCGTTCAGCAGGAGTAAGTCTAGCACGTCCTACCTCCATCCGCTCTTCTACATCCCCAGGTGGCGTTGTCGCGAAAGAGTCAGAGGAGGGATTGGCCGGGGAAACGGGAACAGCGGTTCGGTCTGACGCAGAGGTAGTTCTGGGATTGAAGGAAGTTCCACGCAAGGCCTTCTCACGCTTTCTCTCCCGGATACGTCCATCAATGCGGATAGCGAGAGCAATGAGGTCATCCAGAGATGAGGGTTCTTCTCGGGTAGCAAGTTGATCCTTCACCGCCTCGCTCAATCCTCTACGAAAAGTGGCACGCAGGGCCTGGTCATTCCATCCGCTCTCAGCGGCAGCCAGGCGGAAGTCGACGGAGTAATCTGTGACGCTGGCGCCGCCCTGCTGGATGTTATTCAGTCGTGAGTCAGAATCCCGACCGCTTACCGGATGGTGGAAAACCTTACGTAGCTCTGCGACAAAGTCTCTATAAGAGTTACAGTAGGTGGCCCCCATGGACCAAGAAGACGTAGCCCACTGCGCTGCTCGACCACTGAGCAGGTTGGTCACGTAAGCGATCTTAACAGCATCACTGGAGAACACGGTGGGCTGGTGTGTGAAAACAAGCTCACACTGCATAATGAAGGTAGAGCAAGTTTCAAAGTTACCGTCAAATGGGCGTGGACTGGTAATGATGGTTCCACGGGGTAAATAAACAGGAACCGGAGGATCTACTGGAGCGGCGGCCACAGGGGGCGCACTTGCTGGCGGTACAGGCTGGTTCAGCTGCTGGTTGGCAAGAGCTGCTGAAATGGTCTGCAGTTGTTGCATGATCTCTGCCTGCTGACTCGCCATCGCCGCCTGCTGGACAGCTAAAGCTTCCACAGAAGCTTGCAGGGGTTGAACTTGAGACTGGAGACCCTGCACAGCAACCGAAGCCTCTTGTAATTGCTGGGAATGGGCGTTGGTAATCTGAATTTGTCTTACTAGGGCTGCTTGCACCGGATTGGCTGTGGGTGTGCCGTCTGTGCTGGCTGGGGTCGTCATGGCCAGTTCGTACTGTTAGGGTTTGCACCCGACCCCAAGAGCACAAACACAGAAGGCACAATATAGCGGGACCAACAGGCTAATTTATTGAAGAGAAAACTCAGGAAGTCCACTTTCACCAGGAAACGCGAAGTCCACCTTTAAGCCGGGAACCGTGGAGTCGCCCTTTAATCCGGGAACAGTGGAGTCGGCCCTTAATCCAGGCAGGAGGGGGGTAAACAGGAGGATACCAAAGGAGAACGGAAAATCACAGCAACGCTGGAGTGAAGAAATCCTCTTCGTAAACGGAAAGCAGCGCACAGGGGAAGGGGAGCAACGAGGAAGGTCCAACAGAGAAATCTCCAGGGAAGATCCAGGTAAGTAAACAAACTTCGATGAGCAGGACAAGCACAAGTACACTCCCAGGGAACGGCACGAACTGGCAACAAGCTGAGAGTGACACAGCCAGATATAGGGAGGTGATTGCCAACAGGTGAGTGGAGGGGTAACGAGGAAACAGGCATCAGGTGGAGTTGGCAGAGCTCCGGGCACGCCCACACTGCAGAGCGGGTGTGGAGCGGCGAGACGTAACATGCTAGGTCCGGCTCCCCCACTCATTTTTGTTTTGTTTCACTTTTTAGTAGAATTTTTTTTTAGAGAGTTGAACTAGCTAGCTCGATGCAGTTCTGCGTTAGCTCACGTTGTGGGCATGTGAACTTCAAGGTACGTTCGAGAAGGGCTCTGGTTGTTATGGTAACCTAATGTAATAAAGTTTTAGGTTACGCTCTAGAATCTTTGGTTTTAGGCAACAGCAGACTGGCCGTCCTTTACGTCAATCAAAAGGCAAATGCCAAATGGAGGACAGATGATAGGCTAATGTCTTGGAAAAAAAAAAGTTTTTTGGAATGTCATGGAGATCTACCAGCACTGCCTTCGCGATCTACTGGTCGATCGCGATCGACGTAGTGGGCACCCCTGGCCTACCTTGTATGTTGCAAACATATCGGCGATTCTTAAGAAGGGTACACCCCCAGATGCCGGTGGTTCATATTGCCCCATTATTTTAACAAATGATAGCTGAATGTTTTCCAAACTATTGCTGATCAGACTTGGTTTCTTCCTCTTATAATTGAAGGTGATTAAACAAGCTTCATTGAAAATAGGGTGTCTCGGACCAATATGAGGAAATTACTCATCATTATCCAATATGCGAAAATCTATCAAAAGCAAGGTCTTGTTATTTCGCTTGATACGGAAAGGGCCTTTGGTAAAATAAGTGGCCTTGCCTGTTTAGTACCATGGGAAGGTTTTCCTTGGCAGGGACTGAATCAACTTGATGAGGTTGATACACCATTCACCGAGGGCCAGTGTGGTGGTTAATGGCACGGGATCACCAGAATTCCTGTTGGGTAGGTCTACACGTCAAGGGGACTCTAGTCCCACTTATTTTTTCCATTACCATTGAACCACTTGCCGGGGCTATTAGGAGCCACCCTAATTTAACAGGAATGCAATCGGACTTACTACATAGAAGATTGGTCTGTATAGGGATGACGTCTTATTGGTTGTTGCTGAGCTACAGGAACCCATCCCACCTATCATGTCAGTCATACATCATCTTTCAGGATACAAGATACATTTGAACAAATCAGTGGCTATGCCACTTGGGTGTGATGAGAACACACCAAACTTGCCGGACTTTCCATTTTCGTGGTCTACTTCAGGATCCACGTACTTAGGGGTTTTCAGAACTTGTCACAGTCCATCTGAGTCATTGTTTTTGTCTCCTCTTGTTTCCTTGTCTCGTGCTTCCTGTTTTAAATTGATACTCACCTTGTTAGCTGTGTCCCAATTCAGGGTCTGCATCCTTCGGAGGGTGCAGCCTGCGCGGTCTGCGAAGCCGAATCCTCCGGAGGCTCCTCCGTATACCGCGTTAACGGTTGTTAAATGGGACGGTCCAGCCTTCGGTGGATTTTCTGGTTGCGTCACCTTATCCTTACGTCACGATTACTCTTGGGAGTTACTACTGAAAAATGATGGAGCCGGTGCTGCCGCTGTTGTTCTGTTTTAATTTGCCTCATGCTGGAGGAAGAGGAGATGCGCCGCCGTCATAGCCGGCGGCTGATTTATATCCGGCTGACAGAGGACCGTGGAGAGGTAAACCTATTATTTTAACCTATGTTAATGTTATTATTAGATAGGTAGATGTGGTGGACAGTGGAGACATGTGTAGTGAGCATGTTTTGATATGTAATGAGCGCGCATGCGCGAGTGTTGAGACTTGAAGATATGCCTAGTAAAAGGTCAACGTTATGCCTTGGTCTCCGGTCCATTCATTACTAATATAAGTACTATAAAGTACGAGACATGGTGTCAGAAGTCGTCGCCCTCGCCTCTGAGATGAATACAATCACCCGACGCAAGTGAGCGGAATGATCGGTGCAGTTTGACTCCGTGAGAAAAGAGCTTCTGAAGTGTCCGAGTGAGCTAGCAGAGCTAACGCTAACGGGGAGCTGCGTTGATACAACGTTGGAGAGGAGCATCCGGAAGGTAAAACAGAATGGATTCTCTATTTTCAATAAGTCCGCCTGAAGCATTTGACTTGGGAGACTTTGGTAGTGGCCTAATTGGATGCGAGGTTTAGAAAGATTCCGCATAGCGGCAGCAGGACTAAATGCAAAGAGTCGAGAGTATCAAGCTAACTCGCTAGTTTACACTATGGGAGACATGGCGGAGGACGTTCTGACCACGTCAGCACTGACGGATTAGGACAAGACAAAGTAGGACCAAGTAAAGCAAGCGTTCATAAACATCTCATATGCAAGCATAATGTGGTCTAGGAAAGAGCTAAATTCAGCAAACGTAGCCAGGAGCCTGGTGAGACGGCTGAAGCGTTATTACTGCTGTGCATCAACTGGCTGAGCATTGTAAGTATGGACTTCTCCAAGACGAGATGACCAGAGACCGTCTTGTGGTAGGTACCAGAGACCATGGACCTGCAGAGAAGTTACAGCTAGATTCTGAGTTGACTCTCGTGGAAGCTGTCACACAAATCCGCCAGAGTGAGGAAATTAAAAAGCAACAGCCTGCATTGAGACAGAGTAGCACAGATGGCACAGAGGCAAACATGGACGCAGTTAGATTCAAGTTCAAACAGAAATACTCTCCACACAGAAAAAGTGGTTTTAAAGCAAAGGAAAGAGTGCAAAATAATGCAAATACTAAATGTGGCAGATGTGGGGAGACACATGAAAATTCATTCAATGCATGTCCCACGCGCACTGCTGAGTGCAGGAAATGTGCATTTTGCCGCTGTTTGTAAAACGATGAGAGTGGAAGAAATGAAGGAAAATGACTTGGATGAAAGCGTAGAGACATTGTTGCTGGGCACAGTGAATTGTACAACATCCAACACATTCTGGCAGAAATCGGTTGCAGTGAATGGTCAGCACATGACGTTCAAGTTGGACACAGCGCTGCAGTAACAGCTATCCCGGCACATTTGTATTCACAAAAGCAACATGGAAAGCTGCTACTGAAAACCAAAAGACTGTGTGGACCAAGTAACTCTCCCATAGACGTGAAGGGACATGTTGCTGCGGATATTAGTCACAGTGGAATTGTAGCGAAGCAGCAAGTGTATGTTGTGCCAGGGTTAGTGACTCCTTTGCTTGGCTTACCAGCGATACAAGACCTCTGCCTGCTCAGCCCTGTGCAAGCTATCACAGCAGCTGAGGTAAGCTACAAAGAACAATATCCCAGTTTTCACAGGCTTAGGTAAGCTAGAGGGAGCAGACAAAATTAAATTAAAAGAAAATGCCACTCCCTTTGCCCTCGCTGTGCCACGCCGTGTGCCATTGCCCTTAAGAGGAAAAGTTCAAGAAGAGTTAAAAAGGATGGAGGAAATGGGCGTTATTTCTCCCATAGAGGAGCTACAGAGTGGTGCTCAGGAATGGTCGTAGTACCAAAACCTAATGGAAAAATTAGAATATGTGTCGACCTAACCCGCCTGCACGAAAATGTGTGCAGGGAGCGACGTATTCTTCCAGCTGTTGATGAGACGCTAGCTAAGCTAGCTGGAGCTAGGATTTTTTCCCAACTGGATGCCACTGCCGGTTTTTGGCAGGTGCCTTTGCACAAAGATTCAGCCCCACTCACCACCCTCATCACACCATTTGGCCATTATTGTTTTAATCGGCTTCCCTTTGGAATATCATCCGCGCCAGAACACTTTCAGAAGCGTTTAATGCAGATGCTTGATGGCCTCTAAGGAACTTTGTGTCATGCGGATGACATCCTGGTGTTCGGTGCCACACCCAAAGAGCATGATGACAGGGTGCATCAAGTGTTGCAAAGACTGCAGCAGCGGGGCCTAACTCTGAATGACAAATGTCAGTTCGCAGTGAAGCAGGCCAAATTTCTCAGACACGTTGTCAGTTCAGAGGGCATACAAGCAGATCCTGAGAAGATTAGCGCAATTAGAGAGATGCCACCACCCAAAGATGTGGCTGACGTAAAACGCTTCATGGGGATGGTCAACTATGTGGGGAAATTCTCTCCTAACATCGCAGAGCTCACTGGGCCAATCAGAGAACTCCTGAAAGCAGAAAACATGTGGATGTGGGGAGCAGCACAGCAGTGTGACTTTGAAAAGGTGAAAAACGAGTTCAGCTCATCTACTGTCCTTGCCCAGTACAGTCCAGAGAAACCGACCAGGGTGTCAGCAGACGCATCGTCTTACGGATTAGGAGGGGTCTTATCTCAGCTTCAAGAACCTGGAGACTGGAGGCCAGTGGCTTTCATATCTCGCAGCATGACTGAAACAGAGCGCAGATATGCCCAAATTGAAAAGGAGGCCCTTGATGTCACCTGGGCTTGCAAAAGATTTCAGAACTACCTCCTGGGCCTACACTTTGTGATGCAAACCGACCACAAACCGTTAATCAGTCTTCTCAGCTCAAGGCCACTGAATGATGTCCCGCCTCGTATAATGCGCTTCAGATTGAGACTTCTACGTTTTTCCTACTCAATCGTATATGTACCAGGGAAAAATCTTATTGCAGCTGATGCTCTATCAAGAGCTCCACTCCAGCGTACTACAACAGAGGAAGACCTTGCGCTTCAGAACGACATCACAGCTCAACTCAATGAGGTCATTCAGCAACTCCCGGCCTCACCTGAGAAGTTGCTACAAATAAGAAGAGCACAAGAAGAAGATCCAGTGTGTAAGCAGCTGTCCTCCCTGATCCACACAGGATGGGAAAGAAGCAGTTCTGCGCCACAGTTAAAGCCTTTCTGGCAATACAGAAACGAACTGTTGATGGTGGATGGCCTGTTGATGAAAGGAAAGAGAATACTGATTCCAGCAAGCATGCAGCAGGACATCTTGGACAAAATTCACCAGGGAATGGTGAAATGCATGGCCAGGGCCCATGAAGCAGTGTGGTGGCCTGGGCTGACAAACCAGATCAGAGAGAAGGTATGTCAGTGTGAAATTTGTGCTAAAGAGAGTCAAAATGCCACTGAACCTCCGATGACCACACCCTTGCCATCACGCCCATGGGAACGGCTAGCAGCTGACTTATTTGAGTGGAAGAAGGGTCAGTATTTAGTAGTCATTGATTACTATTCAAGATACATTGAGGTTGCCAATTTAACAAGCACTTCAGCAACAGCTGTGATTGTTAAAATAAAAGTCATCTTTAGCCGCCACGGGGTGCCGGATACACTCGTCACAGACAAGGGACCGCAGTTTGCTGCTGCAGAGTTCGCAGATTTTGCTAAAGATTACAACTTTCAACATGTTACCAGTAGCCCCCGTTACCCTCAAAGCAATGGGGAAGCTGAACGTGCGGTAAAGACTGTGAAATCCTTGTTGCAGAAGAGTGAGGACCCTCACAAAGCGCTTATGGCGTACAGAGCAACTCCTCTTGCCGATGGAGTATCACCGGCACAGCTCCTGATGGGGCGCAACATCCAAACACCCCTTCTGGTGTGTCCACGCACTCTCAAACCAGCATGGCCAGACTTGAGAGCTTTTGAGTTGAAAGACCAGGAGCTTAAAAGACAACAGGCTGAAGGATACAACAGACGACATAGAGCAGGGGAGACACCACCACTCCAGCCAGGTCAGAGAGTTTGGATACTGAATGTTCCACACACAGGAGTCGTCTCTGGATCAGCAGGGACACCACGTTCATACGTGATCCAAACCTCAACAGGCAGTCTCCGAAGAAACCGTTCTCATTTGAGAGTAGTGCCTTCACCGTCTGGAAGCCAGCCGGACTCTGGACTACACACCAGAGTCGGCAGGGCAGTCAAGCCTGTTAAAAGACTGAATTTGTAGTTTAGTGTTGTGAGTATACGCAGAGCAGAATAACCTCCATACCACAACAGAGAGGATCAGGTAGTCTACCCTACCTCTCAGTTAGGTTATATACTTGTCTTGATATGTTCATAGGCTAAAAAAAAAGAAAAGGAAAATGAGATGTGAAATGTGTGTCTAGATATGAGATGTGAAATGTGTGTCTAGATATGAGATGTGAAATGTGTGTCTAGATATGAGATGTGATATGTGTGTCTAGATATGAGATGTGAAATGTGTGTCTAGATATGAGATGTGAAATGTGTGTCTAGATATGAGATGTGAAATGTGTGTCTAGATATGAGATGTGAGATGTGTGTCTAGATATGAGATGTGAAATGTGTGTCTAGATATGAGATGTGAGATGTGAAGTTCATTTAACCAGTCTACATATGCTCACGTTTACAGAGAGGTTTAAGGTGCCAGCTGTTCCCCTGCCTTGTTGGTAAAATCAGCATTAGGCTTTATTAACATGTGATTTAATTGCTCTGTAAAGATCCTGAAAGTATCAGTGTAAAAGGGGGAGATGTAGTGAGCAGGTTTTGATATGTAATGAGCGCGCATGTGCGAGTGTTGGGACCTGAAGACATGCCTAGTAAAAGGTCAACGTTGTGCCTTGGTCTCCGGTCCATTCATGACTAATATCAGTACTATAAAGTACAAGACAACATGCACCCCCAAACAAACTCTGGGGACCGTCCTCTGCTCAGCAAAGTTTGTTCCCCCTAATTTGTGAATAGTTGTACATTTTAAGACTGTCGCTTAATTATTAATTATAATAAAAGAAAAAATTCAGTCCTTTGTTGCCCGTGAAATGTTTGTTAACCCTTTTATAAATGGTTGTACTTTAGTTGTAAATAGTAAAAAGAATAGATAACACATATAACAAAGTAACAGTATTTTAATTTATAAAACATCTAACGTTTTGCACAATAAACTTATTCATAACAATTAATACCCACACAAAGAACAACAACCAATCAACGCCTGTCTCTCATTCTGGCTCCAGTAAACAGTTGCTGGTTGTCTTCACGGAGTGAGATGAACTGCTCAGTTTGTTCCTTCCTGCCTTAAACAAGCTGACATGTAAAGCATGTTGTGTGTTATGTCACCAGACAGAAGGCTTCTTATGGACTACATTCATCATAATTAAAACGTTTAACTACACTTAACGGTTTTACAGTCTGGAAATAAGGCAGGACTCACAACTTAACCTAACATTAGTTCATCTTGGTGCATTGATGTAGATAATATGAAGTATCAATAGTCTATAAAATGTCCCGATCATCTTAGATATGAGTCCAGCTTGTAAAGTGGAACATGGGAAAGTGAAGCGTTATAAGGCTTCAGTTCAAAGCTGAAACTGAGGCCTCACATCGAGCCGTCGGCTAGCATGCTAGGTGGCTACATGGAAGCAATACTAACCTCACGTATCCTAACAGACATTTTGAGCTTTTAAGCTCCCCTGAAGTTTAACATATCTGCCGTTAGATGTTCAAATGAGTAGAAACCCAGTACTTACATTTATAAGGGAAATCTTGCTCGGTGCTTTGAACAGACATTCGTCCGCCGCCCATTATTTATTTATCTTTATTTGTTGTTGGTGAGGAGAAGGGGCGGAGCAGCGGCGCGCAAAGCATCTTGGGATATGGAAGTCCGCGAAGGATAGTAGCGGTGCATACATAAGACATATAAAGAGTAGACGCCGCATTGGCTGTTGGGGCGCGAGAAATACGGCCGCCATCTTGGACCGGTCATCCTACGAGTTGCCTAGCAGCAGAATACACGACACGACTGAGAATGATGGCAGAACACTGTTCAGCATATTCCTGCTCCAATCGACGGACCGTGGAAAACAGGGCTCGGGGGATTACTTTTCACAAGTAAGATTGAACATACGGTGGCACCACATTGCAAAACTCACCTCTCTTGACCTGCAGAGAGGGAGCACGAGAAAGAAACTCTGCAGAACAGGTCTCTTTCAAGGGTTTTAGGGGTTTCATGTCAAACTTTAATTAGCAACTTTTATTCTTTCCCCGACATTGTTATGCTACATTGTTTATATATTTATCTCTCTTTAAAATATATATGTATATCTGTATTTATGTTTTATTATTACATCATACTATTGGATATAATTACGATATTATTACAGTATTATACCAATTTATTATACACACACACACACACACACACTGTATACTTCCTACCCTCACATGTAAATATTTTGTGTTGTTGTCAGTGTTTACGTTTGTCCATTGTGTGTAATGCACTGGTCACCTATGTAAGCAACGTTGTACATGTGTAAATATGGTTTGGGGCGGGGATTTATATATATTTTCATTTTCTCTGATATATAACATATATTGTTGTTATATATAATGTAGATATATAATGTGTTCATATATTGTTTCTATATTTATATAGCCTAATCATATATTGTTTCTTCAACTTATTAAAATAGCTGACTTTACTGCCACTATCTGCTTCTGCCTCTCTATCATATTTTACCTTGTGTGTGTGTGTGTGTGTATATATATATATATATATAGTGAGCGTTTTGCTAAATACCGTATTGTTCCGAATATAAGACGACCCTGATTATAAGACGACCCCCCCCCTTTTTTCAAGAATCATTTTTGGAAAAATAATTTTTGAAGAGCAAATATTGGTTTTATAACGAAAAACATTATATTTGAAAATAATGATAATAAAACACATTGAAAAAAGAAGGTAGTCTGTTTAACAGCTTTTAAATAAAATTATGTTTTCAATATATTTCAGATGAAATTGTCACATTTAAATAAAAAAATGTAAATACATTTGTAAATGAATGACTTATGGTATTTAAATAGCATACAAATGAAAATAAACTGTAGTCTATTGAGACTATCCATCTCATAGTGAAAAAATAACCATTTCAACATTTCAATACCTGCATTAACCATCGAAGTGGTCTAATTTTAGAACGGTCTTGAAACAAATCTGACTGAGTGAGAATGTATATTGACATTCAAAAGTCTAGAACTCGAATGTAAGACGACCCCCCCTTTTTCATACGTATTTCCAGGGTAAAAACCCCGTCTTCTATTCAGAACAATACGGTAGCTACCTATCATACATCACATATATCATATATCTGAATATTCTATTACTGTCAAGCCAACTATGAATATTAAAATACGTCAAACCATGTGTCCTGTATCAGCTACATGTATGACGTTTTCATCAACAAAAGAGGCGTGGAAATCAGTTTGGTATTCAGCGAGTTATGATTGATTAACTGCGCTGACAGTTCATTGCGCCTGCCAAACACATTACACTGAGTGGAGCGGGTGACCGGTCCAAGATGGCGGCCCCACGGCTCGTCAGCGTCAATAGGCAGCAGCGGTCGATGCGGCGTCTACTCTTTATATGTCTATGACATCAGAATCTGTAGAGCATTAGTAAGAATACGAGCAGGAGGCAATGAGATCCAGCAGGGGGCAGTACTGACAACCTGGGAGAAAACCTTCAGGTGAAAGCGACACACACTGGACTGCCACCAAAACAACCAACGAGGAAGAAGCGTCACTTCCTACTTCAGCTGGTTGGAACCAGAACACGCCCTGTTAAAAAAGACCAACGATAAGAAAAGTGGTGAAGAGTGAAGAGACTGAAATACAACCAAACAAGTCTGGCCCACTTCAAGTACTGCTGACACCCACTAATGTGTACAGTGTACTGTACATGTGTACTGATATGTATAGTGTACTGTCTATATGTATAGTGTACTGTCTATATGTACTAATATGTACAGTGTACTGTCTATAAGTACTGATATGTATAGTGTACTGTCTGTATATGTATAGTGTATAGTCTATATGTACTGATATAGTGTAGTGATATAGAGTGTACTGTTTATATGTGTTTGTATTATAATGTAGTGATGTAGTATACTGCGTATATGTAGTGGTATTATAGTGTACTGTGTATATGTAGTGATATTATAGTGTAGTGTGTATATGTAGTGGTATTATAGTGTACTGTGTATATGTAGTGTTATTATAGTGTACTGTGTATATGTAGTGATATTATAGTGTACTGTGTATATGTAGTGATATTATAGTGTAGTGGTATTTTAGTGTAGTGTGTATATGTGGACTGATGTGAACCAGTGTAAACCTGGTCTGGACTGATCTAGTGTTACTGACCTCTGGCCTTCCTCTTGTAGTAGATCAGACCTGCCAAAGACAAAATCAAACCCAGAAGCAGACCTGACGCTCCGCTGGCGATCTTGTTTCTGTCTGATTGTGACATGGAGGGATCTGGAGAGACAGACACATGTCTCTATCTATAGACACATCTGCATGTTGACCTGTCTCTCTATGTCTTCATCACCTATCCATGGACAGAGACACACATAGATACTCACTCCAGTCCACTTTCTTAGGAGAGGGGAAACTGGCGTGTTCCACCATGCAGGTGATCTTCTCTCCAGACCTGAGATGAAATAAGTGAAGAAGAAGAAAACACAGGAAATAAACAACATATCAACAATAAATAAGACGTGATGTGATTGGATGAGGTAAGTCTGTACTTTCCTGTCTGTCTGCACAGAAACTAGTCGAGTCTGATACTAAACATCAGCCCAGTTTAAAACACGGTATTAATACACAATAAATACTCTGTCGTCCATCTGGGATCTCACCTGTAAAGAGCCACGCATCCCACCTTAAATATACAGCTGGTGTCTACAGAGCAGACACTGAGGAGACACGTTCCACCTTAAACATGCAGCTGGTGTCTACAGAGCAGACACTGAGGAGACACGTTCCACCTTAAATCATCACTTTGTGCTTTGTTTTCCAGTCATTGTGTGTGTGTGTGTGTGTGTGTGTGTGTGTGTGTGTGTGTGTGTGTGTGTGTGTGTGTGTGTGTGTGTGTGTGCGTGAGTGTGTAGTGTTAAAGTATTGTGTATGTATTTGGACCGGTCCATTTGGTACTGAGTCTAAGTGTTCTGACCTGGGCGTGTACTCCAGGTAGGAGTGGATCTGGTAGTACCAATCACCATTTGCCAGCTCATCGGTGGAAGTGACGTCAGAGGTCACCGGCTGTCCGTCTCTCAGCCAGGTGACACTGATGTATTTGGGGTAGAAGTTGTAGACACTGCACATCAGCATGGCCGGATGTCGGCCACTAGGGGGCGTCACTGAAGTCAGTCTCACACTGGGCTCAGCTGGTAAAGAATTATTTTGTTATCATCATCATCATCATCATCATCATCAGGACTTGAAATTAACTTTTTGAATCAATGTCAAATGTGTAGAGTTGCTAATCCCAAGAGTATATAATGTTTGGGGCCACATGGTGGCGCAGTGGTTAGCGCGGTCGCCTCACAGCAGAAAGGTCGTGGGTTGGAATCCCGGGGTAGTCCAGCCTTGGCGGTTGTACTGATGTGTCGTAGGTTAGTTTACATTATTACGACAGCGGCCCCCAGAGGAGTTACCATAAACTGATTTACGGCAGTGCCTAGCAGAGCTGGAATAAAGCATGTTAAACGGCTCTTCTGCGGTGAGTCGCCTCAGTCCAGCCCTCCGCATTGAGGACTAGACTCTGTTATAGCCGGACCTCAAACAGGACTCATGAAAACCCGGCACGTTACTGTAACATGAGACTCATCCTAGATCTGCTGGATTATGCAGATGCAGTAAATTCTGAAGCACTTATTTTGTTCCTCGACTTCTATGAGGCCTTTGACGCGATTGAACTCACGGTTCTGTTACAGTCCGTCGAGGCGTTGGGCTTTAGGAATAACTTTGTTGGCATTGTCAATATGTTTTACAAAGATATGAATAGTTCTGTTATGATGAACTTTAACAGCTGTAAAAGAGTCCAGATGAACAGAGGGCTCCGCCAAGGCTGCCCTGTTCCTCCTCCCTTATTTATTTGAGGGGCTGAATTCTTATCAGTTAATATCGTGAATGATGGACGTTTGGAAGGAATGTCGGGTTTTGGTGGAGAGTTAAAAATCTCACAACTGGCAGACGACACCACTTTGTTTTGAAGGACAAGAAGCACGTGAGGAACTCTGTTACCTCAGGTAACCAGTGTTCCAGGGCTTCGGACCTGCGACTAAATGTGTGCACATGTGGAATGTTGTCTGTGCGTGATTGTAGCGATTGTTTAGTTGGAAACATCCGGTAAAAGAGTCCGTTAAGTATTTGGGAATATATACAACTACACATCTTACAGCTAGACAACATCTCCATTTCTCCAACAGATTAAAAAGACCAAGTCTGTCTTCAGGATTGGTCTTGGAAGGGGTTTCTCTACTTTAGGAGGAGTTCTCCTCTCCAAAGCAGAGGGCCTGTCTCGCTTTGTGGGTCCATCTGTGTCTCTATTGGTTTATGGTTCTACCGCCACAGAAGCAAATAGAACTTTCTTAAATGTCATTTGGAAGAATAAACCACACCAGCTTAAAACATGTGTCCTGTCCAGCAGTGAAGCAGAAGGAGGTCTGGAAGTTCTAGATTCCGTTGATTCTGGTAACACAACACACAGACACGCTCACACTTGTTGTGTGATGGTGAAATGTCCCATAAGTGTTGGACTGGTGTGGAGTCTCGTGACTCTGTCCCTTCTTTTAACATGAGACACGTGACCTGGTGCTGTCTTCATCCAGAAGATGTGCTCTTCAACATCTGCTTAATTGTGTTACTGTAGATGCAACATGTGTACTCACAAACAGGAGTTGGGTAAATCACTACCTAAGATCCCTGCTTGTCTCCAAGAAGTGAGTCTTTCCTTAAACCTCTCAGCCTTGAAACAACAACACAAGTAACGAGCTGCTGACCTACTACCACACTTGTGTCCTGCCATCCTCATCTGGAGGATGAGGATGGCAGTGCAGATATAACAAGGAGTACCTCCAGACAGCGTTTGTCATGGTTTGCTCATTCTCTGCAACTGGTAGTAGGAGATGGCTTAAAGGAAACTAAGTGTCTTTCTGGTGCGATTGCCAAAGCTTCAAAGCTGTCGTCTTTGTTACATTGCAGCACTTCATTTAAAGATAAGTTTGAAGTCACTTTTGGCTATGGACGCTCTATCCCAGCAGCAAATGACACCCGCTGGAACTCCACTTTTAAGCAATTGAAAGCTGTCACAGCATTGGATCACAGCATTCTCACAGACATGTGCTCTGACTTTCCAAATGTTGTTTTCTCTCCACGCGAGTGGGCTCAGCTCAAAGAACTCTGCACCATTCTTGAGCCTTTTGCAGAGGCTACCGACCTCACACAAGGTGAGCAACTGGTGACAAGCAGCCTAGTTGTCCCCACAGTTTTGGACATTAACGCCCACCTCATGAGGATGGAAGAGACGAGGTGTCTCTGCCGGCCTTTAGTCAGAGCACTTAAAGAATCCTTACACAGGAGGTTTTCTGGCATATTTGTTAGAACAAAAATGGATGAAAGCAAGCAGCACCATGAACCGTTTGGTGAGGATGTGTACTTCATAGCTGCCATGCTTGACCCACGTTTTGGACTCAGCTGGGTGGATATGGATGTTCAGTCTACTGAAAATGTCATGTCCCCTCAGGTCAGAGATGAACTCAAGAGGTCACTCAAAGGTCAGTACACACACACACACACACACACACACACACACACACACACACACACACACACACACACACACACACACACACACACACACACACACACACACACACACACACACACACACACACACAGTGCTTTCACTGCCTGGTGGCTCTGTGTACATACAATGGTAGTTTAGGAACAGTAGTAAATATAATAAATGACAAAATGGTATAATTTAAGTCTTTGTTCATAAAAGGCTTAATTATCTTTTTCTTTGTTTATTTTTTTCAGACACCTTGATTACAGAAGCAAGGGCCATAGGAACAGGATCCCCTCCGAAGGATCCCCATAGTGCACAACAATCTCAAGAGGAGTTACCGCCACTCAAGTGTCCAAGACTATTGGCAAGGTACCAATGGCATAGAGAAAGTCACAGTGGTGACTGAGACTCAAGCATAGCATCACAAGTACAGAAGTACTTTGAGACCTTTAAAGACTTCCATGATGAAGACACACTCAGTTTTTGGGCTAGAAACGAAGAGAAGTTCCCCAACCTACATCCCCTGGCACTTAAAGTCTTGTCTGTGCCTGCATCTTCAGCTCCTTTTGAGCTTGTATTCAGCAGAGGGGGCCTTATCATGAGGCCTCACCGTTCACGATTGGGGACAAAAATGTTGTCATATCTAATGTTTCTTAAGTGTAACCATGCACTACTGTCTAAGTAGTCTAAGGTGCCCATGCCCATGTTGGCTGGTATATAAAATGGTTTTATACTGAGTAGACCAACAGACTGTCTGTAGACATAAAACATGTTGTAAACATTAAATATTATTTTTTTGCAAACGTATTCACTTCTCTTCTGATTACTGTATTTTCATTGTTTAAGTGAAAGCATGAACTGTATCTAATTCCATTACATTTTTACAAATAACCTGATGTTTAGTTGTACTGTATTGTTGAATGCGTTGCTGCACTGGCCAAATTAATGTGAAATCTTTGCTTGCCTTTAACCAGAGGGAATCTTTCCTTTTTTAAAGTTGGTTTATTCAGAAAGTTATGGTATCAGCCATCCTATGTTATACTGACTGGTATTTTTTAAAAGACTATGCATGAGGATCAATGAAATAATTTTCTCTTCTGACTGTGTAAGTGTCTTGTACAAAGGCTTCATTCTGAGTAGAAAATGTATAAATGCCATTATAATACAATAATATAGCTATTGTAAAGGGTATACAAACTATTCTATTCTCGGTCTCGGAAAAGACTCGACTTGTTCCGGTCTTGGTCTTGAACTTGGTCTCGACCACCGTTGGTCTTGATCTTGACTCGGTCTCGGCTAGGAGGAGTCTTGGTCTTGTCTTGGTCTCGATTGAGGCGGTCTTGACTACAGCAATGCTTGTGAGCACCCTTCAGTAAAGGACATTTTATGATGCAAACCATTATCACCCCAAGTCCACTCTACTGCCCTTTGACACGGCTACACAACGCACTACAGGAGTATAACTACACATTTCTTTCAGAATCAGCAAACAAGTCACAGAATGACCCATAGCAGCTGTAAGATAAGCCTCTGCTTCCACATCTCTGGCTCAGACACCGCCATTAGCTGCGTCTGTTAAGAACTAATCTCAGTTTCCTGATGACGCCTTCACGCATTCACTGCATAGATGCTGAACTCAGATGCAGCATACTCATGCTTCATTATATCCTCCTACTCCCACTTCAGCAGGTTTAATTAAAACACAAATAAGTTCCCTGAAGCTCAGAACAAGGTTTCCAGCAGGCTGCATTTCTCCCACTTTACTGAATAACTCACTGCAAGGCTGCCAAGAAACCCTCTGAAGTTAGTGGAAGACAACCTCTTCGCTCCTGTCAGCCCCACACTTGCCTCGTCCATGGGAGGGAACACTAGAATTGTACTTCTCCTAAAACAGATACTACACGCTCTTCCACTGTTATTACTCAGTACTTAACACTCAACATTGTTGACAAGTATGTACAGCCTAATACTACTCATTTCCCCACCTCATCCCTACA
>NW_026611164.1:42500-45000 GCF_029633865.1 Lampris incognitus | reverse complement strand
CACCGGTCGGGAATTCGACCCTTCCTTTGAGGTGGAAAGAAGAAAAACCCCAGACGTTTCTCTTCTTTTTCTTTTTCAAGCGTGCGAGTGTAGCATGGTTAAAAACGTCATAACCAACATATGTTGTATCGTTTACACAAAGTATCACGACGTGATTATTATTATTGTCATTACCAACGCTTATAGTAGCCCCTCCCAGTTAGTAACCCCTCCCTGTTGTGACGCCATTTCCTGTTAGAGGCCCAAAACGTATGTACGTGTTCATTTTTGTCTGCCCCTGTAATTTATTTTATCCATTCCTAATGTGGGTCCCAATTCCTGCGTATGCTACAGTAGGAGCTGATCTAAAGTTTCCTGAAATCTGTCCTGTTTATACGCGACTGCTATGTTTTATGTGTTTTTGTAAAAAAAAAAAAAAAAAAAAAAAAAACCTGTATTGCGAGCTACGCGCTCTTTCCCGCTTTGGACATGTAGAAAGAGGCTACAGTAGGAGCTGATCTGAACCTTCCAGAAACCTGCTCTGTTTATATGCGACAGAATACAGATCCCATGAAGGAGACAAGTTGTCCTGTCTTTCCTACACAACGCAATGAAAAAGTAGACCGGTCACACGAGGACTTTGAGAAAATGTCTTCCGGGAAGCCCCGCGAGGTAAACACGGAGCTGTTCCACCCCTCCCCATACAGATGTTGGAGGGGGAGGGGGGGGGGGGCGGCAAGCCTCGCGAGGGGAGCCGTGGAAGAGCAACTGGGATAGACGGTCCGGCTGAGCACCGCCGAGCACGCTGTCGAGCTGTGCAACGGAGAGGACGACTACGCGGTAGAGCCCCTCCCACTCCGCACTCTGCTCGCCACTAAGAACATTAAATAAAGGACATCGATCCGCCAGACCGGAGGAACCGACCGCCCGAACGCCGGCAAAGCCGGCCGGCGGACACCCTCCGAAGGCGTGTTAAGTTGGCCCATCGATCAGGACACAAACACGCAACAAATCCAGTCCGGGGTGTGGTGTAAGCAGCCCTACCAGAGAAATCACCTAACCCTAACCCTAAACGTACGGCAGACGCGTCCCCTGGCTCTCACATTGACAACTGAGAGGCTTCTGAAAACCTGGCCACGCCCATCAGTAAAAACCACTACAGCAAGTGACGACATATGTACCTTCAAAGTGCTGTACTACAGGGTGCTGTTCAAAAGGTATCTATCCCGTTTACTCTCTATGCTTCATATATCATCATATTATTGAAAAGTGCAAGCCTTTAGGAACAACAGCAACTCAAGTCGCCAACGCTCTGTTCACTCAATAACTGCAGAGATCCAAACTTCTCCTGGCATTAACATCGGCACAAAAACTGTGCGCCGGGAGCTTCGTGGAATATGGGTTTCTATGGATTCAGAATGAGATGTCAGAAAAGCTCCTGTGGGTGTAATGGTCAGTTATGTCAATACTTTTGGACATATATTGTGCGTGTGCGTGTGTCTGTGATACCTAACATAAACACACCTGTATTACTAGAATTGATCGTTCACGCCACAAAAGTGAGGGGCAAACATAGAAAAGCGTGCAACCCAGCCACTGAGGATGCACAAGCCAGTGCATTCTTAGTGCAGGTCCCAAGCCCGGACAAATGGGGAGGGTTACGTCAGGAAGGGCATCCGGCGTCAAATCTTTGCCAAATCAAATATGCGGATCATAAATAAGATTTCCATACCGGATCGGTCGAGGCTCGGGTTACCGACGACCGCCATCGGTACTGTTAACCAGCGGAGTGCCGGTGGAAACTAGGCTACTGTTGGGCGAAGGAAAAGGAGAGGGGGAAGGCATGTCCAGAGGCAGCTAGAGAGGAGGAAGGGTAGGCGTGTGGAGGTGAGAGTCAGTCGGAACTTTGAATGTTGGCACTATGGCTAGTAAAGGGAGAGAGCTGGCTGACGTGATGGAAAGAAGAAAGGTGACAAGAGACAAGGTGGAAGGGGAGTAAGGCCAGGAGTATCGCAGGTGGGTTCAAACTCTTCTACCATGGTGCGAATGGGAGGAGAAATGGGGTAGGGGTCATTCTGAAGGAAGAGTATGTCAAGAGCGTGCTGGAGGTGAACACAGTGTCAGACAGAGTGAGGATTATGAAGCTGGAAATCGAAGGTGTATTGCTGACGGTTATCAGCGCATATGCCCCGCAAGTCGGGTGTAAGATGGACGAAAAAGAAGAATTCTGGAGTTGAGTTGGACGACGTGGTGGAAAGGGTACCCAAGGAGGAGGGAGTGGTGAGTGGAGCGGACTTCGATGGACACGTTGCTGAAGGGAACAGAGGTGGTGAGGAGTTGATGGTAAGGTATGGAATCGAGGAGAGAAATGTGGAAGGACAGATGGTGTTCGATTTTGCGAAAAGGATGGAAATGGCTGAGGTGAATACATATTTCAAGAAGAGGGAGGAGCACAGGGTGACGACGTATACGAGTGGAGGAAAGTGCACACAGGTGGACTATATCTTGTGTAGAAGGCGCG